>NC_061858.1:17057177-17059677 GCF_019202785.1 Penaeus chinensis
CTAAAAGTCTAAGCATAACGGGAAAAAAATCACACATAATATTTATTACGTCCCCGATTAATCCAAATCGATGAAAATGAAACCATCCAACGCATATTATTCAATTTCCTCCTCTACACAAGACCCTTGCCGAGATTAAGGCTGATCGGCACTGTTTAATTGCCATTACCTGTACTGAAGGTTTAATTGGGGTTCTGGTACACATTTGTACAGCACGATGGCCCTAGGACGCGTACAGGTAGGGTACAGCTTTAATTAGGGTGTTGCCATGTGTAGGAAGAGTCATGAGAACTTCTAATTTCTGGAAATAATAATATTATATATCAAAAGGCTGTGATGCTACTACTGGTTCTGTGAATGTGTACATAAAATACTTTAATATGTATATGTAGTTGTATTATGTACCTTGTGCACATATAGAAGTATAGAGAAATGTGCGGATATAGGGGTTTGTTCGTATATGAAGTGTCTCTGTACCAAGGAAATGACTTGTAAATCAATTTGGAGCCTTTGGGAATTATAAGTTGAAGCCAACGTGGAAAAAGTTCAAATGTTCATTAAAATATGAACGAAACTGCGAATAATCCAAAACATGCTTCATTAAGTGTTTTGAATCTATTTCTGGAGAGTTCGAAGCACCGTGACACACCGCTGAAATCCCTTTGTTAAAATGTATTCATGGGTGTATACATTCTTGTCCTTTCTGTTGCTTATTCATTGTATGGGTTTTATTCAAATTAGGTGTAATAAAGCTGTATCTGTTATCACTGTAATGATATCAAACGGATATTTTTTATTCGCACTTCATCTTCTTCCCTAACATTATAAAATAACTGTTAACACAAGCACTTTCTTCAACAATTAGTTTATGATAACCAACCTCCGAAGTTGCCACAACCTATTTCTTGGCTATTCCCCAACGAGCTGGCCACACGAGCAAACAGAGCCCTCGCTTAACGCTCTCGATTTCAGTCAACAAATATGGCAGTGATATCCTTCATTTCCTCGCGCGTAAACTGGGATCATGACAAGGGCACTTTCAAATGAAATTTTCAGTAGAAATAATAAGCATAC
Organism: Penaeus chinensis; assembly: GCF_019202785.1. NCBI lineage: Eukaryota > Metazoa > Arthropoda > Malacostraca > Decapoda > Penaeidae > Penaeus > Penaeus chinensis. The sequence continues at coordinate 17,058,252 of NC_061858.1, forward strand.
ATATAAGAATATGAAGGATATATAATAAAGAACGTATAGAATGAAATATTTATCATAATACGCGTAATAATTAAAATGTGTATGTTTAAGAATGCACGTGCAATTGAGTATTTTCTTTTTTCTTTTCTTTTTATCAAACGGGTATTTCTTATCTTACCAATTCCGAGCAACCCACACCGTTTTACCTCCTACAAAGTCGTCTCAAGAAAGGTCTTGCGCCAACTCAGAGGTTGAGGGAAGTGGAAGATGGATATTACTGCCGACATGTTGTCACCAATTAACACTCGTGTGACTTTGGCTTTCCTGTGTGGCGTTATTACTCAATTATCAGTCGTTATTTTCTTTGATATTTCTTATTTCTTTTTCTTTGTCTTCTCACTTTTCTTACTGTTTTATTACATCTTTGGAGAGTTATCTAGCATAGTAATGGTAAAATTCCCTGTATAATATCTGAAGTTCTTAATAAGAAACCAGATAGATAAGTAATCGCTAGTGATTGGCTACAACGCGCTTCAAACATTCAGCTGCATCAACCAATCACGAACCAATACGTCACATCAAGGAGGCGGGGCTTCAAAACATTTCCCCGTAAACCCACTCCTGCGTTAAATATTTTGTGGCAACAGGATGTCAGCTTGATTCAGCGAAATCAAGTATGCATATTCCGATTAAGTCGCCTTTCGCTGTAGAATGTGGCCTGTCACATCCACTAGCTGGCGGGATGGAAAAAAAAATGTTGTGTTTGAGGGAATGTATGTTGTGGGTTTGGTGTGTATGAAACTGATATGTTGTGTGTTCTGTGAGTTTGATATGCTGTGCCTGAAGCTGCCTCGTTCCTGTGCTGATGTCATGTTTTATTAATGGCAATATAATAGTGTAGGGAAGTATTACGCAATAAAGGATGTCTCCCTATGAGGTTATGTGGAAATGGCTAGATTTTAAAATGAAAAGTATGTTTCTTATTTTCCTCACTGTGACTGTATTTCATTTTAGAAAAATGCAGCAACATGCCCACGCACAAAAGAAACGCGTATATCATTTTATTTTAGGAGGTTTTTAATTCATTCATATCCTTTGTCATTTCCTTTCTTTCCCATCCGGAACTCTGACCTCAAATACAATACCTTATTAATAATACACAGTATTATTAATAAATAAATGCAAAATTAACCAGATAAGCCAAAGGGAAAATCCAGCTCTTACATTATTATCAAGTTTCAGGAAAAAAACATAACATCGATTTAGTATTCCGTACTGACCTCTTGTTCCCTTGATTATTATACACCAAGAAATGGTCTCCTGTTTTGAAAACGCATTATTGTACATCCCCAACACAACGAATGAAACCAAAACATGCAGAACAAGTGTTTTGCGTGCGCGTGTGTGTGTGCCGCATCTCTCCATCGGCCGGAGCGGAAAGGCCGAA
>NC_061858.1:17064677-17067177 GCF_019202785.1 Penaeus chinensis
ATATATATATATATATATACATATATATATATGTGTGTGTGTGTGTGTGTGTGTGTGTGTGTGTGTGTGTGTGTGTGTGTGTGTGTGTATCTATGTGTATACACACACACACACACACACACATATATATATATATATTTATTTATATTTATATAGATTGATAACTATAAATATATTTGATCACCATAGCCATTTCCTGCCGTCTCCAACCCTCGGTAGTGGAGGTCGCTCCAGTTGATGGCCGTGTAATGGCAGTGAGACAGAAGCATGCTTTTGGCTTCATGTCTCTAATTACTGTATACCGATGTTTGCAAACTCTATATGAAGGAGTTGCTCTATGTCAAACTCACATCTGTGGCATTCAGTTGTCCCCAACTAGGCATTCGCATTGTTCTGGGAGATTTCATTGCAGTATCCACCTGCGGTCGAATTGGCTACGAGATGTCTGTTGGTCTCCATGGCTCGGGTGCAGATTCCAGTAGTGAGAATAGCATCCTTCTCCGGGATTTTGCTAGGTCCCAGAGATTGAGGATTTCTGGCTCCTGGTATCAGTACTCCAACCCGCATCACTGGACGTGGTATAGTGTGGGTATTTGGTATCCAAGACAATCGACCACTTTAATTAGCACTAGCTGTACTATCCACCAGAACTGCAGAGTTTACCGCAGTGCCGAGTTCTGTGGTACTGACCATACACTACTTCTGGCACTCTTCGGGTCTACTTCAAAACCTCCTGTCCCTCCAGTGTCTACCCTGGGTATTTCATCTGGACTGAGACGGGAGGACTATGCCTGGAGGTTTGCTACAACTATCTTTGATCACTTGGCAGCACTCGAAAACCTGACGGACCCTATAGCTCTGTGGGACTACTTCAACTGCGAAAGACTTGGCACAGCTCAGGAGTCCATTGGCTAAAATCTGAGATCAAGGCAGAACTTTATCATGGCTCGATTGAATGGCATTCAGGATTTGCCATACTCCTTGGTGTATAGGATTCGAATGCTGTTCAGAAAAGGACAAGGAACAGTATATCAGGAATCTTGGTGAGGAGGATGAAGGCCATTTCTTAGTAAATGGCTTTTGACCTGCCTACCAAGCCCTGAGAAAGCTGAGCTCCAAGCCCTCCTCACAGCCGACTGCAGTCCACTCAATGGTTGGGTGGATCATCATAGATCATGTTTGGGTTCGAGAGCATTAGGCTAAGCATTTTGATCAGCAGTATTAGGTTGATCCACCAGTGGTATCACAATCCCTGTGCCGGATCCACCCATCAGTAAAGAACCTCCTGCCCTGACTGAGGTTAGGTAGGCGATCTCTAAGCTGACGAGAGACAAAGTAGCAGGCATATGTGGTATCCTTGATGCACTACTAAAGACTGGTGGTGAACCTATGACGCAGGGCTTATCTGTCTTTTCTGGCACTCTGGTACCAATCCCCTGACCTGCTGAGGGGTATGGTCATCCCTCTCTGCAAGGGGAAAGGGGATTGTTGGGACTGCAGCAACTACCGTGGAATCTCACTATTCAGCATACCAGGCAAGGTTCTCATCCAAATCCATCCGAGACGGAACCGAGACCATCTACTGAGGCACCAGGTACCAGAGTACTCTGGATCTACTCCTGCCAAGGCCATAATAGACCGTATCTTATCGCCTCAAAATATTGTGGAACACTGTTGTGAGTTTGGTCTTGGGCTGCTTCCAGTCTACATCGACCTCATGAAAGCGTTTGACTCGGTGCATCGGGAATCCCTCTGGGAGATCCTGAGACTTAGGGGAATTCCAACATGGATTATTGGATTAACAGCAAGCCTGTATACTTGTGCTGTAAAGTGTAGAGGGAGCCTGTCAAGCTTCTTTCCTGATAATTCAGGAGTGAGGTAAGGCTGTGTTCTCACACCATCACTTTTCATAGACTAAAAAATTGGTAAGCTTTTATCCAAAGTCACTGTGCAGCAACACTAGGTAGTATCAAGGTCACTGTTCTTGACTTTGCTGACGATGTCCCTATGCTTTCTTAGTCCCTGGAATCCCTGGTGCCGGGCAATGAGGCAAAGCCCTTGGGTGTACAGGTCTAATGAACCAAAAACAAAATCCAGAATTCCGTGGGCCTGCTAGGAGAACCTGTTCATTCGATACATGCTTGCAGCGAGAATATTGTCACTGAGAGCTTGGTAGTGTAGTCCATAATTCTGGGCTGTCAGACCAGGAAGTCAGCAGACGGATTTGTCTGGCAGCAGGAGCCATGAATTCAGTCAACAAGAGTATTTGGAGGTGCCGATACCTCTGTAGAAAGACCAAACTACACGTCCTCAAGGTCTTGCTATTACCAGCTTTGCTTTATTGAGACTGTCTTGTGCCTTGGAATCTTTATGCCTTTTGCAACAGGTCTTTGTGCCGAATCGCGGGGTAAAGTTGGCAGGACCATGTGTCCAACTGCCAACTTTACTGTGAGACATACGACCTGTAACTCAATCCAGGACCGCCAACTTAGCTTATGCG
>NC_061858.1:17087177-17089677 GCF_019202785.1 Penaeus chinensis
TATATCTCTCTTTATATTTTCATATTTATTCCTATTTTCAATCTCTTTTTCTTCCTCTTTTTTCTAGCTCTCCACATCTCCACCCTTCCTCTCCCCTCCCCCTCCCCCGGCGTCCCCCTCCTTTCCCCTCCTCCTCCCCTGGCAGCCCCCTTCTCCCCCCTCCCCCTCCCCTGGCAGCCCCCTTCTCCCCTCCCCCTCCCCCTCCCCTGGTAGCCCCTTTCTCCCTCCTCTCCCTCCCCCTCCCCTCCCCTGGCGCCCCCCTCCTCCCCCCTCCACCTCCCCCGGCGTCCCCCTTCTCCCACCTCCCCTGGCCTCCCCCTTCTCCCCCTACCCCTTCCCTCCCCTAGCCTCCCCCTTCACCCCCTCCCCCTCCCCTAGCCTCCCCCTTCTCCCCCCTCCCCCTCCCCTGGCCTCCCCTTTCTCCCCCCCCCCTCCCCTGGCCTCCCCCTTCACCCCCTCCCCCTCCCCTGGCCTCCTCCTTCTCCCCCTCCCCCTCCCCTGGCGTCCCCAATGTCGCGTTGTCAAACACACTTTTGTTATCATGGTGGGGGGCGACCGGCGAGCTTGTCCTTGTATTCCATTCAAGCATGACTACTGCAACATCGCCTATTTCGGCCGGGAACATAACCCCCCCCCCCCCACCCTGCTTTCCCTTGTTGCAATCTCCCCCTCCCTTAGTTTCCCTTCCCTTTGGTGTACTCTTTCTGACTCTATCTGTCTGTCTGTCTCTGTCTCTCGATCTTTCTCTCTCTCTCTCTCTCTCTCTCTCTCTCTCTCTCTCTCTCTCTCTCTCTCTCTCTCTCTCTCTCTCTCTCTCTCTCTCTCTCTCTCTCTCTCTTTCTCTCTCTCTCTCTCTCTCTCTTTCTCTCTCTCTCTCTCTCTCTCTCTCTCTCTCTCTCTCTCTCTCTCTCTCTCTCTCTCTCTCTCTCTCTCTCTCTCTCCTTTTCTCGCTTAGTTTTCCTTTCCTTTTGTTGTTCCTCCTATCCTCCTCGTCCTCCATTCCCTGCTTCGTTTTTCTTATTGTACTTCTGTCTCACTTATTCTTTTGTTGTACTTCTCCTTTCTCCCTGCCGCTGTTTCCCCTTCCACGCCGCTCCCCTTCCCCCTTCCTCCCTTCTCCCCCTTGCCCCTCCCCCAGCTTCCGCTCCCTTGCCTCACTCCCCCCTTCTCCTTTGGCTTCCCTTGCCTCGCTCCCCTCCCTCCCCCTTCCCTCTGAGCTTTCCTTCCTTTGCCTCACTCCCCCCTCTTCTCCCCGTCCCCACTTCTCTCTTCTCCCCCTCTCCCCTTCCCTCTTCTCCCCCTCCCCTCTTTCCCTCTTCTCCCCCTCCCCCTTTCCTCTTCTCCCCCTCCCCACTTCTCTCTTCTCCCCCTCCCCCCTTCCCTCTTCTCCGCCTCCCCCCTTCCCTCTTCTCCCCCTCCCCCCCTTCCCTCTTCTCCCCCTCCCCCCTTCCCTCTTCTCCGCCTCCCCACTTCTCTCTTCTCCCCCTCCCCCCTTCCCTCTCTCCCCCCTCCCCACTTCTCTCTTCTCCCCCTCCCCCCTTTCCTCTTCTCCCCCTCCCCACTTCTCTCTTCTCCCCCTCCCCCCTTCCCTCTTCTCCGCCTCCCCCCTTCCCTCTTCTCCCCCTCCCCCTTCCCTCTTCTCCCCCTCCCCACTTCCCTCTCCTCCCCCTCCTCCCTTCACTCTTCTCCCCCTCCCCCCTTCCCTCTTCTCCCCCTCCCCCCTTCCCTCTTCTCCCCCTCCCCCTTCCCTCTTCTCCCCTCCCCCCTTCCCTTTTCTCCCCCTCCCCCCATCCTTTTTTCTCCCCCTCCCCCTCACCTCTTCTCCCCCTCCCTCTTTCCCTCTTCTCCCCCTCCCCCCTTCCCTCTTCTCCCCCTCCCCCCTTCCCTCTTCTCCCCCTCCCCCCCTTCCCTCTTCTCCCCCTCCCCCCATCCCTCTTCTCCCCCTCCCCCCTCACCTCTTCTCCCCCTCCCCCTTCCCTCTTCTCCCCCTCCCCCTTCCCTCTTCTCCCCCTCCCCACTTCTCTCTTCTCCCCCTCCCCCCATCCCTCTTCTCCCCCTCCCCCCTCCCCTCTTCTCCCCCTCCCCCCTCACCTCTTCTCCCCCTCCCTCTTCCCTCTTCTCCCCCTCCCCCCTTCCCTCTTCTCCCCCTACCCCTTCCCTCTTCTCCCCCTCCCCCCATCCCTCCTCTCCCTCTCCCCCCTTCCCTCTTCTGCCCCTACCCCTTCCCTCTTCTCCCCCTCCCCCCTTCCCTCTTCTCCCCCTCCCCCCTTCCCTCTTCTCCCCCTCCCCCCTTCCCTCTTCCCCCCCTTCCCTCTTCTCCCCCTCCCCCTTCCCTCTTCTCCCCCTCCCCCCTTCCCTCTTCTCCCCCTTCCCCTTCCCTCTTCTCCCCCTCCCCCCTTCTCTCTTCTCCCCCTCCCCCCTTCCCTCTTCTCCCCCTCCCCCCCTCCCCTCTTCTCCCCCTCCCCCCTTCCCTCTTCTCCCCCTCCCCCCTTCCCTCTTC
>NC_061858.1:17102177-17105819 GCF_019202785.1 Penaeus chinensis
ATATTCTCTCAATCCATTCAACTTCCCATCCTTCACCCAAGCCCCGCCCCCTTTCTCCGCTGATCCCAGTGACTGCATGATTCAATCAGTGAGGAAACACACTGAATGGTTTTAGTCCGTTCCTCGGGATGAATGCCTCGTGAGAGAGAGAGAGAGAGAGAGAGAGAGAGAGAGAGAGAGAGAGAGAGAGAGAGAGAGAGAGAGAGAGAGAGAGAGAGAGAGAGAGAGAGAGAGAGGAAGAGAGAGAGAGAAAGGGGTGGGGGAGGGGAAGTTTTAGAGAGAGAGAGGGGGGGGAGGAGGGGAAGTTAGAGAGAGAGAGAGAGAGAGAGAGAGAGAGAGAGAGAGAGAGAGAGAGAGAGAGAGAGAGAGAGAGAGAGAGAGAGAGAGCAACAAAGAAACAGAAAAAAAGATAAAAGAAAGAGAACAAAAGAGAGGAAAAGAGAAAGAGAAATACGCGAGGAAACAAACGAGAAAAAAAAGAAAAGAGAGAGAGAGAGAGAGAAAGAAAGAAAGAAAGAAAGAAAGAAAGAGAAAAGATGAAGAAAAAAAATACTGTATACATTTCACCAAAAGCACACGGCTTCCTCCTGATCTCGAGACCCTAAAAGTCTACGACAGGCATGATATAACACGACGCAGAAGAAGCACTAGCAAGACGGCGAGACCAAAGCAACTGGGGAGGCGGAGGCAAGGATCTGACGGAGGCGCAGGAAGTGACGCTGACGAAGTCGTATGTTAAACGAAGTTGGTGTCGCCACTTTGGGAGATCACGGCTGTCGGCTGTAAGGTACGTTCGATGGCGGAGGGTGGATCAGAAATAGAAAAAGTTGGCGGATTCATGTGTTTTGGGTGAGGTTTCTTTTCGATTGTGAGCTTGTTTTGTTGCTTTTGTTGTTTTGTTTCTTTTTTTTGTTTTGTTTAATCTGTTTATCTGGGTTTGGGTTTTTTTTGTATGTATGTTTAAGGGTGTTTTTTTTCTCTCCTTTACCAAAATCCCGTGCTCTTTTTTTTTCTTTTCCCCTCTCCCCTCCTTTTCTCTCAACCCTTCCTCCTCTCTCCCTCTTTTTCCACCCCCCCTTTTTTCCTTTCCCTCCCCTTTTCTCTCATCTCTCCTCTCCTCTCTCTCTTTCCCCCCCTCCTCTCCCCTTTTCCTCTCTCTCTCCCCCCTTCCCCCTCTCTATAAGTATATAACTTACATACATATATAATATATAAAATATAGATAATAAAAATAAGTAATACATACATACATATTATATATAAATATTTATATATATATAATATACATATTACCACACACACACACACACACGCATACATATATATTATTATATATATAGATATATATATATATATATGTGTGGTGTTTGTGGTGTGGTGTGGTGTGTGTTGGTGTGTGTGTGCTGCGTGTGTGTGTGTATATAATATATATATATGATATATATATATAGTTATATATTATATATATTACTTCGTCTAGTTATCCACGTCGGACGCGACTGCATTTGTGCGAGGATGTTGATGGAGGAATCAACCATTCTGCGGATTGCTCGTGCATAATGAGGCTTACCTCGCACTGATGCAAGAAAGGCCAGTAGGTACGTCTTTGCATACAAGTGAGGACGAATGTGAGAGAATGTCTGTATATTCTCTCTCGTTCTTGAGTCTTTCGTGTTCTTGCTTTCTTACTCTCTTTCTGTTTGTCTGTCTCTCTTTAACCCCTTCCATACTTCTGGCTGGCCCCCCATGGTGGTGTGGTGGGTGGTGATAAAAAAAAAAAATGGGGGGGGGGAGGGGGGGGTAAACCCACCAACAACAGCGCGGCCGGGTCTGTGGACCCTGCCCTTGGCCGTTGCCGGGCTGGCCGACTCGCCTCCTCGCCGCGCTCGCGCTCTCTCTCTCGCTTTCTCTCTCTCGACTCCACATTCCCTCCATCCCTCTCTGGCTCTCTCTCTTTCGCACTCTCTCATTCCTCTCCCTCTCCTCACCCCTCTCTCTTTCTCTCTCACCCTCTCTCTGAACCCCTCTCCCTCTCCCTCTCCTCGCCCTCTCCCTCTCCCCTCGCCGCCCTCCGCCCCTCTCCTCTCCGCTCGCCAGTTAATCCACGTCTATCTCCCGTTCTTCCGGGACCTGAAGACAACATGCGAGCTTCTCTTTAGCACACATGCATTTGGCCAGAAACAAAGATTAAAAAGGAGAGAAAAAATAGCGCACTTCAATTTTAAGTTGTTGTATTCTTGCTCCTATCCACTATCAAAGAACAGCCAGAACGTATAATCAGTCTCATGACATGATGTCACATCTAAATCATACTTTATATTCGCTCAATGAACCACCGGCATTTTACACCTCTTGTGCGTTGAACTGCCCTTCGCCTTCTTGTTACGTTTAACGACTTATCGCATCCGGTTAATTTTTGCGATCGGAGACTCCAACCCGTGTCTAATTCCGTTCACTCGGATTGTTCCCCGACGTCTATCGCGGTGTATTACGAGCTCCGAAATTTACACATGTAAGGACTCCATCAAGTGACCAGCCGATCTAGTATTCATTAAGCTCGCTGCCAGCCGTACGACGTGGACGATTCATACGGTCGTGGTTATAAGTAGCGAGTCTCTGTACTATACCCTACGCCTATCCATACATTCCACTGTTCGGTTTCTCGTTTTGACCAATAGGGCTGGACGAGTGCGGCTCCGCGGACCTCTCGCCGGTACGATACGTTGGCTGGCCCGTTCTCTCCCGGCAGCCATTGGGACAAGATCTAAGGTAGTATTCACCGTGTGTCTTGCCAGTGAAGTCGTGTGGTGCGCTATCATGGTGATGTGAAAGTGTTAAAATTCTCTCTTGCCATAATGACATCCATAATGGAAAATTGGAAAGTGGTGATTCTATTTGTCTACATCTTTTGCAATGGGAACGGACCTCATGTCGTTGAATCAGGTAAGTGTTTCGCTTTTTTTAAAAAGTGTCTTTCATTTGGGAGAGTGAGCGACATTTTTCGGAGAGTATTTCTCTTCCCCGACGAAAGTTTAACAGCTTGACAACTGAAGGTTTGGCACTGTAATTGTTATTTTTGTTGTTTTAATTATCTTTGGACCCGAGCGAGTGCGTATCCATGGCGTTTTAAACCGAAAATAAACCGGGAGACGAGATAAACCCGCCGACAAAAACCTTTCACACGGGAGAGCCTCTTCGGACCTCGCAACTACTACCACACTACCAACAGGGTTCCAACTGTTGCCAACACACGCCTCCAAACACAGCGAACTATGTCTCAGCGCCCTGGCTCTCCCCGTGCGACTACTTACAACTCCGGATAAGGACTTAGGAGAACTACATATAAACGAAGCCACATATATTACTGTTTTTAAAATCCGACGAGGAGATCCCTTGAAACACGCGATTTTGCCCGTCTTCGTTTTTCGCTAACGCGTGGCGGGCGGGAGGGAGGGAGAGCGGGCACCGGGCATCAATAAGGACTATTTTGGGCTGCCTGGCGACACCCGCTGGGCCATGGAAATAGATACCAATTATAAACACCAATTGGCATGGGCCGGACTCAAGGCTTTGTAGCCACCGGCCGGCGGGAACGTTTGTTGGGAGCCCACGCTGGGGGGCTCGCCGGGGGGGGGTGGTGTA
>NC_061858.1:17118419-17125919 GCF_019202785.1 Penaeus chinensis
ATTAATTACTTTGCATCAGTTGCCCTTCTGTTTCTGTTTCTCTCTTTCTCTTTCCTCTCTCTTTTTCTTATTTTCTCCATCCCTCTCATCCTCCTTTCCTCTTCCGTTTTTTCTTTCTCTCTCTCTCTCCCTCTCTCTCAACCTGTATGCATATTTATCTACCAACTTTTATATATATATATATATATATATATATATATATATATATATATAATACATACATACATGTATATATACATATCAATTTATATGTATGTATATATATATATATATATATATATATATATATATATATATATATGTGTGTGTGTGTGTGTGTGTGTGTGTGTGTGTGTGTGTGTGTGTGTGTGTGTGTGTGTTTCAACAAAACATAAACAAATACAGTAATGTGGGCAAAGAAATTAAAGGAAACAGGCACAATATGAAAAGTATTTCGTCTGAATTCATTGGTATGCATTCCGAGATCTATTAATTAATTTAGTCTTTCCAATTAATCTGAAGGCCCTCATCGCGTAAGTGGATGAAACAAACATTAGATTCTGTTGCGTAATTAACATCTCGTTTATTTTAATTTACACTTTTTTCCAAGGCTCTACTGTCCTATATTTATATACGGGGGGCAAACCTCCATGCAGTGCCTACTGTTATTCCCTTGTAGAGACTAACTGCTACACCACGTTTCGTCTTTACAACTCTCTATTTAGGTGGTGGGTAAAGGGTAAACTCTCAGCCCCGAAAAACGTCGAAGTTAAAGGTTATCATTTTCAACTTCGAAGGATTGTCTGCATCAAAGTATTAACCTGTTGGTCAATTAAATGAGTCTCTATGCTTCCAAGAAACGCACAAAACAACGGTGCTAGGAATGTATTTGGTTATATACCATGCAAGTCCGGTAGTGCGATTTACGTACGAGGCATATCAGCTGAAGAACAGCATTGACCTCTTATCAAATGAGATCGAACATTAATTATCGGGGAAATCTTCACATTAGACCTTGTCAAAGCATTGAAATGTCACCTCATGGATACAAACACTTCTAACCACTGTAAGGAACATAGCAAAAGCAAATATCCCTAGAGGATGTCGAAAGGAGTATCATCCTGGTCTTGATGGCAACAGCAAGGACCTATATGAGTGATACCAACACGCTTATAATGATGATCCTTACGAAGAGGATTCCATCACGTTGAGTGACCAGTTGCTTGACTTCCCCAGGAAAGCATGTAAGGATCGTTGGCATTAAACAGCCTCAGGTATCAACATGACGCATAACAGCAAGCAGGCATGCAAAACAGTGAGAAAACTGAATTCCGACAATAAACCCCAGCAAATAACAGCTGCTGTTAGGCCTGGCGAAGTTGCCACCCACCTGCTTTCGAATAGAAAACCGAAACATCATGACAGAGGATATGTGAAAAGAATGAAGGAAGACATGACTCGTACAATCGCTACCTGCGAAGAAGCTTTCTTCCCTTTTACCGAATCTCTTAAACATCTAGAGGTGGGCAAGACATCTGGACTTGATGGTATAAGCATGGAGATGATTAAGCACTTTGGTCCAAAAAACATGACAGGGCTTTTGAGCTTCTTTAACTTCTTTGCCAAAATCCCTAAGATCTGGAGGAAAGCAAAAGTTATAGTCTTACTTAACCCAGGAAAGGATACAGCCTTAGCTAATATCAATCGGCCAATCTCTCTCCTCTGCAACCTGTTTAAGACTTAGAGTGACATGTATTTCACCGACTGTTAAAGTAAACCAATCAGGATTCCGTGTCGGTCGAGTTTCCTGCGGTCAAATTCTAAACCTCACTCAGTACATCGAGGATGGGTTTGAACGCGGTGAGTGAACAGAAATGCTTGTTGGCCTCACAGCAGCATAAGACACCGTCAACCACCGAGCACTGATGCTAAAGGTTATAAAAGTGGTTAAAACACTGCAATTGTGAATCTGATCGAATCTTTGCTATCCAACCGAATGTTTATGTTCATATCGACAAGAAGCGCAGTCTTTATAATTATAATGATAATTATAATTTAGTTTGATTCCATTTGTTACAATGGATATTCTTGGTGTGACATAGTGTCTGTTTCCTTTTTGCTTCTAAATTACCCCACTGTCGGCGAAGGATTTGAACGCAGGTCAGCAAGATTGTTAGACGAGATCGCTACCGCTGCACCACACAGTCGGTGGAGAACACAACAAAAGGGACTCCCCCAAGACCCAGAGCTGGTACCGCTGCTCTTTAACATATGCGAACGACCAGCCGACTTTCAGGAACGTCCGTAGATTTATTTATCCCGACACATGCCAAACAAATTCGAGACAATTGAGAGGCAGTTAACGGATGCTCTGGAAGGCTTGTTCGTTTATTACAAATCGTGGTTTCTAAACTCGAACTCTGGCAAGACGCGAGTATGTGAAAAACCTGAAAGCCTCTAGACACCGTGGTAGGGAAAGGATTTAGAAAACACGCATTACCCCGTATACCTGGGAGCAACATTGGACCGCACGCTTTCAGTCAGGGAACATGTGGACAAACTTTAAAAAAAAAAAAGTCGGCGAAGAGAAACAACTTGCTAGAAAGTTTAACAAATTCCACGTGTGGTGCAGACCCTGAAACAAGCAGTAATGGTTGTTTGATATAGTACAGTAGAATATTGCTCAGCGGTGTAGAGTAAATCAGCACACGCATCCAAGATCAATCTTGAGCTTAATAGAGTGTGTCGTACCTCGCCGGCACCTTAAGGGCACCCTCGCTCTCATCCGTGTACAGTCTAGAAGGAATACCACCTGAAATCCGACAAGAATCTATTAGTAAGATTGAGCGCGACAAACAGCCCTCTGGCAATAGACACCCAACACACACACACGTTTATATATATATATATTGTGAAGGAATAACCTTATTGTGTTTAAAAAGATTGCTAAGGAAATGTATTAGCAAGGTGTTGAGCGACAAACCAGCGCTCTACTGGTAATTCGCACTGTATATTGTTGTGGGTCTTCAAGGTTGTTTGGTTCGGTTTCGTTCGTGGCAAGGAAAAAGTTCGTGACGTGGCCATCCGTGACGTGGCCAAGGTGGCCACTAAGCACGAATCTTTAGCTAGTTTAGTTGCTCGTGGACATCCATACTGGGTAAGAGTTAAAATATTTTTATATTGGGAGTGACAGAAGTCAGACTTATTTTTTTTGTATTTATACACTTTAATACTTATTTAGAATTATCTAAATTACGTAATAGTTAATTTGTTATGGAATTTCTCTAAATAGGGACCTACTGCTGTCAAGGGCCGGACAGGAGGGGCTCCTCCAAATTTTCCGTTATATATCCAGCTCTGCCTATCGTGATCGGAGAGACAATGGAAGCATGAAAACTGAAGTGAAAACGGAAATGAAAACAGGAAATCCTATATTTTTTATGAAAGTGATAAAAGGGAAGTTGAATAATCATATGACACTGTATATTTAAGAGTGTAATAAATATAAATGATGAATCGTGTTTCGATCTAACCCGAGACTAAACCAATCTAAATAATAAGAACCTAATTATTCACAAGTGGCGCAGTGAGTAGGATTGGTAGTCTCTGGGTTTGCGAAACCGTATTCACCGTAGTTTTCTCGGGAGCCAGGTATAATCCAGCCTCCCCTCATCGTCCTTGGGGCCCGGAGATGAGACTTGTTCTAAATTGATTCAGTGCTGTTGTATTGATAAATTAATATACATTGTGTAATGTTTTTTTGTGATGGCAGATTTTGAGACACTAGTAAGGCAGGCAGAGGCCCTAGGACTCTCAGGTGATGCTCTATACGATTATGTGAGTAAACAGCAAAATATCTTCAGGGAAGAAAGAACTAAAGAGCGGGAGTTACAAAAGTTACATATAGAAGCTGAAAACCAGAAGGTACGTCTCGCTCATGAACTTGAAATGACGAAAATCCGTGCTAATAATAATGCCTCCATCACCCCAGTGTTCAGTGATGATACTGTGAGACCTAGCTTACCTGTGTTTCATGATAGTGAAGATATTTCTTTGTATTTGATAAGGTTTGAAAGAGTGGCTGATCTTTTGAATATAAAGAAGGAAAGTTATGCCGTGAGGTTAGGCAGCCTTTTAACAGGAAAGGCAGTAGATGTATATACAAGTTTATCGCCTGAGATAACTAAAGATTATGAGCTATTGAAGAAATGTCTTCTTGATAGTTTTGGTAAAACTCCAGATAGTTATAGAGTGGACTTCCGCTCTGCTAAAATTAAACCTGGTGAAACATTTAAACAATTTGTAATTAAGTTAGGACGGATGTTCGATTTATGGGTGGATGCCAGTGACGTAGAGAAATCTTATGAAAATTTACGTTCTTTTATGATATTAGACCAGCTAAAGTCTTGCGTTTCCCCAGATATTCGCATGCTTCTGAAAGAGCATAACGTCTCTACTCTTGATGAAGCAGCGCGGTTTGCAGACACTTGGGCTTCCGCTCATGGATCTTACCCGAAATCGAACACCTGTCTTCATAGAGGTAAGAGGATGGTTCAGACCAAACAGTTGGTTCCAGAGGAAGCTGAGGTGAAAGCCCCAAGACCTAAAATAACATGTCATGGTTGCGGTGAAGTCGGGCACATCAAACCACGTTGCCCTAAAAACCCTTTTGCTTTCAAGCAACAATCTAGTTATACCGTCAACTTTTCTTTTGATGACAACTCGCCTCGCAAATTCTTAACTTCTGGCACTATCAATGGTTCTTGGGTCTCAACTATCCTCCGAGATTCTGGCTGTTCTTGCTTTGTTGTTGCTGAACAGTTACTCCCGGATGTTGATCTAACATCATGTCATTGGACTAGAGTTTCTGATTATCTAGGGCGTACAGACACTTTTCCTCTGGTCAAATGTTTCATTCGATGCCCATATTATGTTGGATGGGTTAAAGCTGTAAGGGCGCCAATTAAATTTTGCTCTGTATTAATTGGGAATATTCCAGGTGTAAGAGATCATAATAACCCTGATGCTATTACTGGTAAATCTATCAGTTCAACTGTGTCTGACCATGTTGTGACTATACCGCGTACTGTATCTGTTGCAAAAACGACTAATGTTACTGATGAATATGTTCAAGCAGTTGAAACTAGATCAGATAAAATTAAGAGAGTCCATCCTTTAGTATTACCGAAGTTAGAACCTCTTAATATCACACATTCTGAATTCGTCAAACTCCAGTCATCTTGTCCATCTTTGTCAGATATCCGGTGCAAGGGTAATGCTGGGGAAACGGAAAATATGCGTGATGGCTCTTTGTACAAGTATGAGGTAATTAACAGTTTGATCTACCGTTCCTGTGTGAATTCCAGATTCCGTGAAAGGGTTGGTAAATCCTCTCTGGTTGTACCTGCGGACTGCCGGAAGATAATTCTCAGTCTGGCGCATGAAAGTCCACTTGCAGGCCATTTCTCGCACCGCAAAACAGAAATTAAGGTAAGGGAACAATTTTATTGGCCTGGAATGGGTGCTGATATCAAAGACTACTGCAGATCTTGTGAGAAATGCCAGAGAATGTCCAGTAAAGGTAAAATAAAGCCTGCCCCATTGCAGCCAATACCTATTGTGACTGAACCTTTTTCTCGCGTCGCGATTGACATTGTTGGACCATTAACTCCTGCATCTTCCCAAGGTCATAAATACATCTTAACGTTAATAGATTTTGCCACCGGGTTCCCTGATGCTCTCCCGTTAAAAGACATTGATTCGGTGTCTGTAGCTGAGGCTTTACTAGTGATTTTCTCTCGGGTAGGCATTCCTAGGGAGATACTCTCAGACAGAGGCACACAGTTTACTTCCAAATTAATGGGTGAACTCCACAAGTTACTCGGTATAAAGCCACTTTTCACAACTCCATACCACCTAAGTTGTAACGGTAGGATAGAAAGATTCCACAGTACACTGAAGGCTTCCTTGAGGAAGTTGTGTATAGAAAAACCAAAGGAGTGGCATCGGTATCTCATACCTACTCTTTTCGCTTTGAGGGAAATTCCGAGCGACCGTACAGCGTTTTCCCCTTTTGAGCTGCTTTATGGTCGTACCGTGAGAGGGCCACTGTCAGTCCTGAGAGATTTATGGGAAAATCCTAATGTAAATGAGGACCAGCGTTCTACGTATCAGTATGTTATCGAATTAAAAGATAAATTGGCTGACTGCGCCAAAATTGCTGCTCAGAATGCCGACATCAGCTCATCCAGATATCGCTCATACTTCGATCTAAAGTCACAGAAGAGACATTTTAAGAAAGGTGATGAGGTCTTAGTTTTACTTCCTGATCGTACAAACAAATTATTGATGGCCTGGAGGGGTCCATTCCCTGTTCTTGAACAAAAGAACAAAGTAAATTACTTAATTGATGAGAAGGGCACTCTCAAGCTTTATCATGTTAACCTACTTAAGAAATATTACCGTAGAAGCAATGTAAGTAGAACACATGCGTTAGATGAAGTAACTGATGTTGTAAATAATGCTCTTGAACCTTTCCAGACAGTCCATATGTGCTTAGTGGAAGATGATTCTGGGGGAATGGATGAACTACCTCTGACTACAGATGGTAAAGTAGATTCCGATAAAAGTTCGGACTTAAATTATCAAAATTTATCTCCAGATCTGAGTTCTCAGCAGAAAGCAGATATTCAAACTTTAATTGATTCTTGGACAGATATATTTTCTGATATACCAGGGTGCACTTCATTAATTAAGCATAATATTGAATTAACTTCTACTGAGATTATAAGAGCTAAAAGATACCCGATACCCGTCCATCTCCAGTCTCACTTCAGAGAAGAAGTAGATCAATTATATGAACAAGGCATTATAAGACTGTCCTCTTCACCCTATTGTTCTCCAGTAGTAATGGTTAAGAAAGCCGATGGGACATACCGCATGGCTATTGATTTTCGGGCAATTAATTTGATCACTGTATTTCACGCTGAACCATCCTGCACTGTGGAGGAAGAATTGTTTAAGTTTGCAGGAGCACAATTCTTTTCAGAAATAGACTTGACGAAAGCATATTATCAGATTCCACTTTCAGAGAGTGCTATGCCTTTAACATCTTTTCCTACCCACAGAGGCCTGATGGAATTCACGAGACTCCCCTTTGGCTTAGTGACAGCAGGTGCTACGTATATTCGACTCATGAGATTGGTATTAACTGGACTGAGTAACATTGCCTTTTATTTTGACAATATTTTCATATATGGTAGTACATGGAAAGACCATATGAAAGCATTAGTAAATGTCTTGGAACGTTTAAGAAAGTACAACTTGACAGCCAGATTGTCAAAATGTAGATTTGGTTTTCCTTCAGTTGAATATTTGGGATTTATTGTTGATGGACTGAGTTTAAAACCTCAGTACAATAAAATTGAGGCACTACTTAAGGTACCCTTACCTAAGACTAAGAAGGCTTTGAGGAAATTTCTCGGGATGATTTCGTTTTATAGAATGTTCATACCTAATGTT
>NC_061858.1:17180919-17188419 GCF_019202785.1 Penaeus chinensis
GAGCCGCCCCCCCCCCCCCCCCCCCCAAGCCGGCCTCTGTTCGTCGCCGTTAAAAGGAGCTTGAAACCGGAGCCCGAGTCGGTCTAATCTCCCAATGTCGTTTTCATATTACGGGGCCGCGATTGGGGCATTCGGTGCGATCGCCTTTCCGTTACATGGAATTCAAGATTAGTGACTGTCCAGTTTATGCCATGCCTCTATTTAATTGCAGTATGAGACAGTGAATATGTGTACATGTTTTCATGCGCACAAGCAGACTAGGTATAAGTACACATGCAGACACACACACGAGTGCACACTCAAATTTTTATGCACATAAATATAGATATAAACATTTACGCACGTGTGTTAGCGTGTGTATGCAGATGAGTTCATGTACTGCATTTATAATATGTACGTGTAACGCACACACACACACACAAATGCAGACATGTATGTGTATGCGTATGCGTGAATATATGTGCATGTGTGATTGCTTGCACGTGCTGAATATATGTGGTGCAACGAAAGTGTTCTCTCCCGGACAAGAATTCCAGTGTCTCCTTTCATCCTTAGAGATTCATGCACGAGAGCTCTAGCCTACCTGCGCCCAGATGAAGTTTATGTCGCCGTTCCATCTTCCTTGCGCTGAAACACAGATATCCAGGTATTTGTGCAAGTGCAGTGCAGTAAAAGGTGGGTGTTCTGTGTGTTATACAAATATAGATACAAAGGCATTCTTCGGTGTGGAGCGAAGTTGAGTTGAATGCAAAGACTTATTTCTTAATTACAAAGCTGAGTGTTTATCATCTGCATATAATGTTATGTCCTAGTGTATGCTTTATGGTGGAGTCTTACCATTTCCTTGCTTATTTATTAGTTATTCATTTATTGAATGATTATCTCTCATTATCAACCACTCGTGATCCCTAATGTGTATTCGAGTGTTCATTTTTAAAAAGTTAAAAGGCTTGCCAATTATCGCTTGCACTTTCTAGCAGGTAAACGGTCATTTGTCCATATATATATGCGGAAGATACAAGGTTCAAGTTAAACTTAGCTGTCCGGACAAAGCTCACATATGTGAGAAACTCACGACACGTTTACAGAGGGAAATGTGCACAAATATGAAGATATAAGAAATGACAAGAACACTTGTGCATACAGCGTAAATTTTCCGCGTATGACAAATTTAGACAGAAACGCCGGACACCCGTTATATAAACACACATAGGAGCCCACAAGGTATGCCTTTCTCTACACTCTCTCCCACTCTCCCCCTCTCCTTCCTCTACCCCTTCCCCCTCTCCCCCACCTCCACTCCTTCCCCCTCGCCTCCTCTTCCCCACTATCCCCTCCCCCTTTCCCCCTCTCTCCTCGCCACCAACCTCCACCTCATTCTACACACACACACTCTCTGGGGAAGAAATCCTTAAACCTTGCAAGACGGTGAACACAATGAAGTACGCATTTGGAGAAGATAAACTCTTGTACTTATCACAAATGGAATCACTGTACGTCACTGTTGGCTTGAATCATACCGCCGGAAAGAATGAAGAAAGAAATATCTTGAATAAAGTGTTTCACATACATCAACACGCACGCATTCTTTCTCCTCGGAAACGCAACTATATACACTCGTATAAACATGCACAGGCAACACATGAACACATATACAGAGTCGGAGAAAGAAGTGAGTGAGTGAGAGAGTGAGAGAGAGAGAGAGAGAGAGAGAGAGAGAGAGAGAGAGAGAGAGAGAGAGAGAGAGAGAGAGAGAGAGAAAGGTAAATGGTGAGAGAGAAAGAAGTGAGTGAGTGAGAGAGTGAGAGAGAGAGAGAGAGAGAGAGAGAGAGAGAGAGAGAGAGAGAGAAAGAAAGAAAGAGAGAGAGAGAGAGAGAGAGAGAGAGAAGGAGAGAGAAAGAAAGATAGATAGATAGATAGATAAAGAGAGAGGAAGAAAGAAAGATAGATAGATAAAGAGAGAGAAAGGTAGAGAGTGCGCGTAAGATGTCAGATATATCTAGATACCTAATCATTTATACAATTTACTTGATATTGATATACTTACCAGGAGTAAAACCAAAGTTCAAGAGTTCCGTACCAGCCGTCAGATTACTCTTGGGAAAGTCAATTTCATTTTTGGGTTTTTGGACGTGGAGCTATCTGGTTATATATACACCTTGCATCCAACCACCCATCCATCTATCTATCCATCCATCCACCCACACATCTATCCATCCACCCACCTATCCATCCATCCACCCAATCACCTACCTACCCATCCATCCACCCACTCATTCATCCATCCATCCATCCACCCAACCACCCAACCACCCAACCACCCACCCACCCATCCATCCATCCACCCACCCATCCATCCTCCCACCTACCCATCCATCCATCCATCCTCCCACCCACCCATCCATCCATCCATCCATCCATCCACCAAACCACCCACCCATCCATCCATCCAACCACCTAACCAACCACCCACCCACTCACCCACCCACCCATCCATCCATCCACCCACCCACCCACCCATCCATCCAGCCATCCACCCACCCATCCACCCACCCATCCATCCATCCATCCATCCATACACCTATCCATCCATCCATCCATCCATAAAACCATCCATCCATCCATCCATCCATCCACCCAACCACCCACTCATCCATCCATCCACTCATCCAACCACCCACCCACCCATCCATCCATCCTCCCACCCATCCATCCATCCTCCCACCCATCCACCCACCCATCCATCCATCCTCCCACCCATCCATCCATCCTCCCACCCATCCACCCACCCATCCATCCATCCGTCCACCCACCCACCCACACACCCATCCACCCATCCATCCATCCAGCCAGAAATAGTGACAAGGTGTTTCAAGGGAGACTGAAAAATAAGGTCTGGAGCTCGGCTAAAAGGCTCTCGACGCGGCCTCCTGACCCTCGTCATCATCACGACCTTTCCCTCTCCTGTAGTTTCTTCCGTCTGTTACCGTGGTCGACTCACGTGCTTCGAAAATGATGCGTGTGAGAGGATCGAGGCAAGAGGGTGAGGGGAGGGGGAGGGAAGGGAAGGGAGGGAAAGGGGTAGGGGGGGAGGGGAGAGTGAGTGAGAGGGAGGGAAAGGGAGGAGAGGAAAGAGGGGAGGGAGAGAAGGTAGGGGGTGAGAGGGGAAGTGGGAGGGAGGGAGGGAAGGGGATGAGAGGGGAAGCAGGAGGGAGGGATGGGGCAGTGGGAGGGATGGAAGGGGAGGAGAGGAGGGAAGGGGAGGAGAGGGAAAGTAGGAGGGAAGCGGAAGGTGAGGAGAGAGTGGGTGGGAGGGGGGGGGATGGAGCAGTGGGAGGAGAGAAGGGGAGGAGAGGGAGAGTGACAAGGGAAGAGAAGAGGGAGTGTGGGGAGAGGGGAAGGGGAGTAAGAGAGAGGGAAGGAAGGAGGAGTAGGAGGAGAAGAGAGAGAAGGTGGCGGGGAAGGAAGGGGCGAAGTGGAAGAGAGGGAAGAGGAGGAGAAGGAGAGTGGGGAGGAAAGCGCGAGGAAAGGGTGACAGGATAGAAGGAGGGAAGAGACGTGGTAGGAGAAGGGGCTAGCAAGGGAGGAAAAGGAGGACTGGGAAGGGAAGGAGGGAATGGAAGGAGAATGGGAAGGGGGGGGGGAGACGAAAGGAAAAGGAAGGGAAGACGGAAAATAAGAGAATTAGGTAGAAGGGAACGGATAGAAAGAAAGGGGGAGATGAAAGGGGAGACAAGTGGATGGGAAGAGAAAGGAAGTACCAGAGGAGGAAGTGGAGGGGGAGTGGAACATACAGGAAGAGAGGGAAGGTGAAGGAGAAAGAAAGATGAGTAAGATAAATTTTAGAAGGGAAAGAGGTAGGAAGGGAAAACAAGGTGGAAGAGGGCTAGAACAAAGGAAGGTAAGAGGAGAGAGGCAAGGGGGAATGGGAGAAAGGGTTGAGGAAAGGGGAAGGAAGAGAGTAAGCGAGAGAGAGAGAGAGAGAGAGAGAGAGAGAGAGAGAGAGAGAGAGAGAGAGAGAGAGAGAGAGAGAGAGAGAGAGAGAGAGAGAGAGAGAGAAAGGATAGTTTGAGTCCCGGACAGAAAGAAAGAATAAAGTGGAAAGGAAGAGAGAGAGAGAGAGAGAGAGAGAGAGAGAGAGAGAGAGAGAGAGAGAGAGAGAGAGAGAGAGAGAGAGAGAGAGAGAGAGAGAGAGAGAGAGAGAGAGAGAGAGAGAGAGAGAGAGAGAGAGCGAGAGAGAGAGAGAGAGAGAGAGAGAGAGAGAGAGAGAGAGAGAGAGAGAGAAAGAGAGAGAGAGACCGAGAGAGAGACCGAGAGAAGGACCGAGAGGAGTGCAAGGGAGGGGAGGAGGAGGAGGAGAAGAAGAAAGCGAACGAGAAGGAGAAGGAGAAAGCGAAAGCGAAAGAGAAGGAGAAGGAGAAGGAGACAGCGAAAGCGAAAGAGAAGGAGAAGGAGAAAGAGAAGGAGAAGGAGAAGGAGAAGGAGGAGAAGGCGAAGGAGAAGGGGAAGGAGAAAGCGGAAGAGAAGGAGAAGGAGAAGGAGGGGGGGAAGGGAGGGAAGAGGATAAGGAGGAGAAGGCGAAGGAGAAGGAGAAGGAGAAAGCGAAAGAGAAGGAGAAGGAGAAAGAGAAGGAGAAGGAGAAGGAGAAGGAGAAAACGAAAGAGAAAGAGAAGGAGAAAGCGAAAGAGAAGGAGAAGAAGGAGGGGAAGGGAGGGAAGAGGATAAGGAAAGACGCTCTTCCAGCTAAGTGGATCACAGGAGCGTCGAAGTCGGAGCCTTAATAAGTAAAAGCAGAGCGTCTTCCTGTGACCCTGAATCCAATCCATCTTCCTGTCACTCTGAGAGAAAAAAAAAAAAGAAAATGCATGAGAGCGGGCGAATAAATAGAAGGTCAGGGAAAGGAAGGAAGAAGGAAAGAGTGGAACAGAGAGGAAATTACGAAGAAGAAGAATTGGTGAATAATGAAAAAAAAAAAAAAGGAAGGGAAGGAAATTGGGGAAAAAGTTAATGAGAGAAAATGCGGGGTTATTGAGGTTCAGAATTTAATTCCCTAAATAAAGGGATCAAACCTGCTTACGAGGGAATGGAAAACTACGCTAAACACACAAGTAAACACAAAATAAAAGAGGTAGAGAAGATAGGTAAGTAAATAAAACCCAGTTGAACCCTATACACGTAGAGAAAAAACAAAAATAATGTAAGATAATATGAATAAATCTAAGCACACAGTCAAAAATAGAATAAGGATAACATCAAGCAAATGATAGATAAACAAATAAATAAAACAAGTAAGATAACTAAATAAATAAATAAATAAAAACATTGGTGCACAATATACGCGAAACGTTATAACACTAATGAATGAAGGACATCAGTGGAATATTAATTTGAATTTTGGGTTTTACGAAGCTACCCTCACTGACGCAAAGAGAATATCCATCAGTGATTATGTAATAAAATAACGATAGTATACCGGCACAGATATTGACCGAATATAGAAAACTCAAATAAAAAGACGTATTCCTAGTTTGAAGGTTTTATATATTCGTTTATAAAGAATGCTTCTGGTTGACTCTGTGATCACTAAGATGATAACGATGATTCAGCGCTGTAATTATATATATATATATATATATATATATATATATATATATATATATATATATATATATATATATATTTTTTTTTTTTTTTTTTTTTTTTTTTTTTTTTTTTTTAAGCATACTGTTACTGCTGCATACCTACATGCACATATCGATCAATAGGAACAGTAGATAGATAGGCAGATGGCGAAGTAGATAGATAAACAAAGGTTAAAATGAGAGTAGATTAAATTTCATCTCACAACTTCATCATGAATTATGTAGAAACTCCAGACTGTAGTTTTCAATTATATGATATTATTATCCTCGGAATTCCATCATATTATGATTATTTTAGTATTCTGACAAGAGTGTATTTCCCTAGTGGCTATAAAGTATGATTTTATGACATTGTTTTCCCCCTTTTTTTATTACGTGACATGTTTTTCTATTTCTTTTTCTTTCTTTCTCTCTCCATCACGAAAGCGATATGAAAAAGAACAACTTCGTTTCACAGGAACTCAATTTTGTAAGAAAGATACAAAATCTCAACATTGACGACGTAAAATAAATGTAAGGATACTTTTAATGTTTTTTCGGTCTTTTGATTATCGATGTGAATCCCAAAACACCGTAGAAATAAACTTTTAGCCATTGAGAAATACTAAATGAAAATATATATGAAAATCGTTGCACTTCTGATGAAGGCAATTCGTGATTCCCAAGCATAGCATAATTTCCAGGACCAATGAACAATAAATATATGACCAACAGCAATTCCTAGAATAATCAAAAGCAAAGGAGTAGCATATTCCCACTTTTTTTTTAACTTATATGAGCAGGTGGCAGCTATATCTCGGCGCTTGGACGAGGTTCAGAATACTCTACGTATAGTATTTACCAGTCTTTGTTTACACGGGGAAGGAGACCGAGGTGACGGTTAGGAAACGGGTGGAGATATAGATATGTAAAGAGGGTGTGGAAGGGATGAGAAGGAATAACGTGGATGGATATAGGGAGTATGCACGCACATATATGAACGCACGTACACACACACACACACACACACACACACACACACACACACACACACATGTAATAATAGCTTCAAAGCCATACAATATTATTTTCTGATTTGTATATATCAGAGAAATAGACAAAGGAGAAACACGAACACAAGACAAGATATAGCGGTAGATAAAGCAGATAAATACTTAAATGGGTTAGGAGCGTCGCTTGCAATTTATAGATGAAATAAATGGATCATGGAGAAAAAATAATATCGCCATACATCTTAAAAGTGACAAAACTTTGACGATTAACTAACAATGAGAGAATTAAATGACAGTCCCGGACAAGAAAGATGAGGCTATAAAAGAGATACAAAAGAAACGAAGAAGAAGTAGAAGAAAAGTGTAGAGAAAGATACAAAGAAAAGAGATTTAGACTTTTTTTCTTTCTTTTTTTTAAATTCACGACTTATTTTAAAAACAGTTAATATTTCTTCATGTCTTTTTTTTTTTTTTTTTTTTTTTTTTTTATATGCAAACCTCATGTAAAATTCGTTTACATATTTGTCTTACAATATTACAAAAAAAGTATGTAGTTTGCAATTTCCATTCATAGACAACCGGGAGCTGCTTTAAGTTGAGGCTTACCTTGATAAATTACTTGCCCTGACGTGTATATAAGTGCAGTTGCCATTAAGGAAAGATATTACCATTTATCTTTGTAAAAAAAAAAAATGCAATGTATCGACAAAAAGGAAAATAATGCAAAAATAGTATGTACCATATCGCCAAGAAAAATACTGCATAAAGTACTTTCGAAAAAAAATGCTTTGAAAATAAAAAGATTCAGATTGGTTCTGTCCATACATATTAGTCTGAAGATGTTCTTTCAAACATGCACGGAGTCA
>NC_061858.1:17240919-17243419 GCF_019202785.1 Penaeus chinensis
ATTATTATTATTATTATTATTATGATTATTATTACTATTATTGTTACCATTATTATTATCTGCATTATTACTATTATTATCTTTATTATTATTATTATTTGCATTATTACCATTATCGTTGCTATTATTATTATTACCACTACAGCTTTTTATTATTATTTGTATTATTTTCATTATTATTTTCATTGTTGTTATTTTATCATTATTATCTTCATTACTATCATCATCATAAGAATAACACAAATAATAATAATAATTATGATAAAAATAATAATAACTTGTATTACTGTTGTTGTTATTGTTATCCTGATTACTATTGTTATCATCATTATTATGAGTATAATAATCATAATTATCATCATCATCATCATTATCATTATTATCATCATTATTGTTATTATTATTATTGCTCTTATTATTGTTGTTGTTATTACAATTATTATCATCGCTATTATGAGCATAATAACGATCCTTATTTTTTATCATCCTTATTTTTATTATTATCATTGTTCGTATTATTATGATGATGATGAAGATGATTATCAATATTACAATTATTTTTGTTATTATAATTATTATTATTATCATCAACACATAATTAGTGTCAAGGGTTTTTGTTATTATTATCATTATGTTCATTAGTTGTAGTAGTTGTTGTTGTTGTTGTTGTTTCATTACTTCAATTTTTGTCGCTATCATTAGCAACCTTATCACTGTCACTGTTACCTTTAACAAGATCCTTAAGATTAACCTTATCCATGATATGACGATAATAATTCTTCTCATTTGCATGCGTGCTATTCTGAAAATAATGAAATGAGAATGGCACAGATTTATAAACAATTTACGTTTTCCTTTCATCCACATGTTTTAATCAGCAAAACATTTAACTTCTCACAAAGAAAAAAAAAAATAACTTGAAATAAAGTCCATTTGATTCTGAATTACAGATACATAA
The DNA here is from genome assembly GCF_019202785.1 of Penaeus chinensis. NCBI lineage: Eukaryota > Metazoa > Arthropoda > Malacostraca > Decapoda > Penaeidae > Penaeus > Penaeus chinensis. The sequence continues at coordinate 17,241,878 of NC_061858.1, forward strand.
CCACAATAAAATAGATAATCGGATGAAAAGATAAGTAAAAAGATAAAGAGAGGCACATTATATGAAGAAAAAAAAAGAGCAATGTGTTCGTGTCTCGTTCGACCAAAATGAATCTTTAAGCGAGACGAGGGAAGCACCAACGGCCGGGGAAATCTTTCGCGTTGCAGGAAATACACCGAGAAACGAGGCTGAGGAAAGGGGAGGGGGGAAAAAAAATCTTTCTTCTCTTTTAATAGGAAGGCGCAGACGGATTTATGAAAATAGAGTAATAAAAATATATCTATAGATCTTTATACTCACACTCACATACAAACACATAATATATGTATATATATGTATATATGTACACATATCTATGCGTATGTATATATATATATGTGTGTGTGTGTGTGTGTGTGTGTGTGTATATATATTTACTTATTTATTTATACATACACTGTGTAGTGAGAGCAAGGCAGTAACGCGAGGCGGAGTCTGGGAACACGTCAGCAGGCCAGTATGTTCCATCGAGAAAGTTTGATGCATTGCAGCTCTTTCTTCGTCCCCCTTCCCCCCTTCCCCACCCCATGCCTTCCACCCCTTCCCCTTCCTCTTCCCCTTTACTTTTCAGCCTCTCTTTCTTCCTCCCTCTCTCTCCTTCCCCCTCATCTCCGCCCTCTCCTCACCCGACCCTCCTCTTCCCACTGCCTCTCTCCTCCCCTCTCTCCCACTCACGGGTTGTTGCGGAAAGTTACATTGGAGGCTATTTTGTCTGTCTAGGAATGAAGGGCGAGAGGGAGGGAGGGACGGAGGGAGGGAGGGAGAGGGAAAGGAGGGAGGAAGGGAGAGGGAAAGGAGGGAGGGAAAGAGAGAAAAAGGGGAGAGGGAGGGAGAGAGAAAAGAGGGAGGGAGGGAGAGAGAAAGGGGAGAGGGAGGGAGGAGGGGAAAGGGAGGATTAAAAAACAAAGAAAAGGGAGGAGGTGGTGGTGATGGTGGTGGTGGTGAGGTGGTGGAGAGTGGAGGAGGAAAGGGAGGAGGAGAAAAATAAGAAGAAGAAGGAGGAGGAGGAGGAGTTGGTGGTGGTGAAGGAAGAGGAGGAGGAAGAAAAAGAGGAGGAGAAGAAAACAGAAGACGAAGAGGAGGAGGAGGAGGAGGAAGAGGAGATGGTGATGGAGGAGGAAGAAGAGGCGGAGGAGGAGGAGAAGGAAGAGGAACTAGAACCAGAAGAAGAAGAGAAGAAAATGAAACAAAAAGAAAAGAAAGTGAACAGAAGCGAAAAAAAAGAAAAGAAGAAGAAGAGGCAAGGGAAATACGAAAAAAAAAGGAAAAATACAACCGAAAATAAAAGATAACGACAACAAAGACAAAGGAGACGAAGAGGCACAATGAGAATGCGTTCTCCGGGCATCTCTTAAGGTGAGCGAAATAAAAAGGAAGCGGTTTATCCCGACCGATGAAGGAGAGACACAAGGCACGATCGCCTCAGGATTTTCGCTTCCGTTCGCTCTAATTCTTTTCTTTTCGTTCTTGTCTTTCCCTCTCTTCTGTCTTTCCTCTTTCGTT
>NC_061858.1:17268419-17270919 GCF_019202785.1 Penaeus chinensis
TTTTCATTTGCTATCTTTCAAACCCGCCCGTCCTTTGAACACCGAGAATTAAGTTACCCATCCTAGCGAGGTACACTTTCCCTCGCATTTCATCCTGGTTTCTCGTCTCCGCTTTCCTGCCATTGCTAATGAAGTATAAGGGAAAGAAGAAGAAGAAAAAAAATTGCTTCAGTCGAACCAAGTGCTCTCGTTTCTTCATCTCAGTCCTAAAAAAGGGGAGATTCCGATGTCTTTTGCCGCTGATTTGATTATCTTTGTTCGTCTATGTTTTTTGAGGATTTAGTAGATTTAAAAGTTTTTATTTTTTTTTTGTTTTTATTGATGGCCTGTCTGTTCTAATGAGCACAAGGGATGTGAAGTTAGAATGACCCAAAAATTCTTCTAGAAACCTCCCTGTGTATACCTCACTTTGTGTATAACAATCCTCCTATATCAATGCGGTATTGCATTATTCCATCTTTCCTCACTTTGTCTTTATGCATATGTATTACTTATGTCTACCTCAGTTTTTGTCTTTAGCTATGTAAGATAAAAGTACTTAAGTATTTTTCTAGAAAGATGATACTTTATTTTATAAGTTTCACATAAAGTTTATATATTTGTCTATTATTTGTTTTACTAAGATTAGGAAATTGTAAAATATAGTAGTTTACCCTACAAAAGTCTCTTTATTTAAAGGGTACACTGTTATTTTTCAATGGTACTGTTATATTAAGGTTGTATAATTGATATTTTGATAAAGAAAACAATATTTACTATTTTTGTTATTGGAAAATTTCATTTAAGTTCTGAAAATTATGCATGTATAGATTAAGAAGAACTATATGTTCGTACTATATGTGATCTGAGTAGACTTTAAATTTTGAAATATATACAGTACTAAAACCTAATACTATTGCCATAATCGTAGAGAGAGAGAGAGAGAGAGATCAGAGAAGAGTGCCATACAACAGCCTGAAAGACTTTTAGATTATCGTGAAATATCCGAGGTAGGAAAGAATATTCAGCTGTAATTATATAATTAATAAAATCATAAAACACTATTTATTTGATTTATAGAACAAAAGAAAGTAAATATTTGAGATCAAACTGGAAATTAGAGATAAATAGTATGTCTTCTTCACAGCTCGAGGCTGGCACATGGCACTTGAGCACCATCCTGATGTGTCTCTCTCATTATTATTAAGAATTTAAAACCCATTCAAAGAGTAAGCGTTCTTAACGTTTATAATTGTATACTATTAAAATGATGTTTACGTCAAAAATTACTATAATGTGCATACAATTACTCAGATCGTATATAATGACATAAATGTTACACATAATTTGTTTGTTTGTAAGAAATATTTTGTTCTTTCAAGAATTGATTTGCTTAGATTTAATAACTTTATATTGTTTTATCATTCCTAAACTAGAACAATTGTTTCTTTTCTAGAATGCGTTATTATTTTTTTTAATATTCTGGTTTATTTGGTTTTGCTGAAGTTTGGATTTATTCGTCCCTGGTGCTATGAACAAGAATGAAAGAAAATAACATCATTGGAAGCCCAGGAAATGGAGGAAGGGAAATGAAAGAAGATATCTGAGTAGAACGACTAGTGTAAAGAATGACAGTTTGGAGTACTTGGACATTTTGGCAAATTAATGTTGATTTTATTGTAGAAGTGTAATGATTTATGACTCAATATGTCAACTAAAATTTGTAATCTCATTAAGTGTTTCGATATTACCCCTTCTCTCAGTTACCTCTAAGGCTGAAGTTAGATCATATATAACCTGTATGATTCTTCTTCTTTTATATTGTAGGTTCTAGAGATAACTTTTGGAGACACCACACATTGGTAATAATAGATAGTGCCCCTCTGGATAAAGTCTTGAGTGGTTCCCAGAGCAAAGAGAAGTAATAGGGTCTTTGCTAAGGAGCATAGGAAAAGGGTGGGCTCTACACTGTTTGTTGGTCTATCTGAGTGATTTAAAAGAAAAGAAAAAACAAGTTTATGGATTTGAGGCTTTGATGTTCGTTTGATCTTATGGGTTCGAGGTTTTACCCATTAACTCGTTTCGATGTGAATATTATCGTTATGCTCCGTCAATATGTCAAGTTTAAGCTTGTTATACTTCGTCAATGAATCTTGTTTTTTTATTTTTTTTTTATTTCGTTACTTCTGTTCCTAGTCTTCATATACTTTTCATTATCCTTTTTACCTTTAATACATTGATTGTATTCATTCATTACCTTTTTTAGAGTGTGTTTGTGTTCTTTTGCATGTGCGTGTGTGTGAATGTATGCATGTGTGTGTGTGTGTGTGTGTGTGTGTGTGTGTGTGTGTGTGTGTGTGTGAGTGAGTGTGTGTGTGTGTGTGTGTGTGTGTGTGTGTGTGTGTGTGTGTGTGTGTACTGCAGTACCTTTAAATTATATTGCATCACTCCTTTTTTAATCTTTTCCTTTCTTTCACTCTCTTATACATGTCTCCCTTTTTCACTATCTTTCAAAAGATGA
>NC_061858.1:17278419-17283419 GCF_019202785.1 Penaeus chinensis
AATGGCAGAGACGAAAAATGAAAAAAAAAGAGAAAAGAGGGAGAAGAGGAGGATGAAGAAACGGCGTGAAAGGGGACATGGAGATAAGGAGAACAAACAGAAAAGGCAGAATGGGGAGGGAAGAAAGAGCACGCAAATTAAGGAAAGGAAAAACGTTTATTGAATAGAGATGAACGAAAGAATGGAAAGAAAATAGCCTCAAAACTTGCCTTAAAATAAAACACATCATCATTACACGTGTATCTGTAATATATAATAATAATGATCTTATTTCTCCCTAAAAAAAGCGTTAATGAACATGTTTACTCATTAAAGTGTATCCAAGGAGAGAATCTTTTTTATTCCATTAATATCTACACTGTAATCTTCCCCTCTTTAATCTCTAATTTGCATATAACCACTTCACATATAACGAAAATATCGAGGAAAGAGCACCGCATATTAAAAAAAAAAAAAAAAAAAAAAAAAAAAAAGAAAAAAAAAATCAAAATCAAAATCAAAAATTCAAAAATTCAAGAATGAGATAGAAAGAGAAGCAAAAGATAAGTATTCAGAAATGGTAAATTTTTTCATTAAAAAAATATCATACTAGAGAACCATCCGGAGCTTTCCATATCAATATATTTTTCGTTTTTTTGTTGTTGTTTTTTTTATAAGATTATTAGTTATATACAAATTTGTGCGTATATAGATAGATAGATAGATAGATAGATAGGTAGATAGATAGATAGATAGATAGGTAGATAGATAGATAGGTAGATAGGTAGATAGATAGGTAGATAGATAGATAGATAGGTAGATAGATAGGTAGGTAGATAGATAGATAGGTAGATAGGTAGATAGATAGATAGGTAGGTAGATAGATAGGTAGGTAGATAGATAGGTAGATAGATAGATAGATAGGTAGATAGATAAATAGACAGATAGATATATAGGTAAATAGACAGATAGATAGATGGATAGACAGATAGATGGATAGGTAGATAGACAGATAGATAGATGGATAGACAGATAGATAGATAGATGTTGATATATTTAGAAAAAGAGATATATGAATAGGTAGACATATAGATAGATATATAGGTAGGAAGAAAACAAATAGAAAGATGAATATGGATAGATAGATAGACAGATAAATAGATAGACAGATAGATAGATAGATTGATTGATAGATATGTTAGGAAACTCAGAACAAATAAAATATGTCATTCGTTCCATCATATGTATTTTCCTGCAGTTCACTATCATTTACCTATCAATAAATCCATTTCATTTTTCGAAAGGTAAACAAGGAGAAAATCGTCATTGTTCTGAAATATTACTCGTACACTGTGCATTTTTTCCTTGCATAGCTCGGGGTACATATGTGTGAACATGGCAGTACATGAGGAACATTGTGTGTGTGTGTGTGTGTGTGTGTGTTTGTGTGTGTGTGTGTTTGTGTGTGTGTGTGTGTGTGTGTGTTTGTGTGTGTGTGTGTTTGTGTGTGTGTGTGTGTGTGTGTGTTTGTGTGTGTGTGTGTTTGTGTGTGTGTGTGTGTGTGTGTGTGTGTGTTTGTGTGTGCGTGTTTGTGTGTGTGTGTGTTTGTGTGTGTGTGTTTGTGTGTGCGTGTTTGTGTGTGTGTGTGTGTTTGTGTGTGTGTGTGTGTGTGTGTGAGTGTGTTTGTGTGAGTGTGTGTGTGTGTGTGTGTGTGTGTCTGTGTGTGTGTTTGTGTGTGTGTGTGTGTGTGTGTGTGTGTGTGTTTGTGTGTGTGTGTGTGTGTTAGTGTGTACGCGGGCGCGCGTGTGTGTGTGTGTTTGTGTGTGCATCTTCCGTAAGTACATATTTGTATATATTCTCTCTGAATTTTCTATCATTTCGCTTTTCTGTTTTTTGTCAGGAGCTGTGAACATCCCCATGCTACATTACAGTCCTTCTTGATACTACATATTTACTGTAATTCTTGTCTGTGCCTTAATAACATGCGGACCGAGCTAGGGTTTGCGTCTCTCAACGTTAGTCAAGCGGTTAACCAAATCAGTCTTAACCTGTATGAATTTCGAAAGGAGTGTCAGTAGTTTGATACATATCTTGCTTCCGCTCGACACAGTTACATACGCACCTAGTTTTCCCATTGGTTAGGTCAAAATAGTGTTATTCAACAAATATTTTTTTTTCTTGTGACTGAATGGATATCTTTTCTGATAGTTAAGAGCATAACAATGGATGTAACACAATTTTTTTTATTTTTTTTATTGTGAATGAATGGATTTTCTTTTTTCAATACATAAAAGAGGAATAAATAAGAGTCTCAAAAATTGTTTAAGAATAATATCTTAATTAGTAAAAACGTAGTTAAGATGACCAAGAATGTTAATGTTGCACAGGAATAATATATGTTGCACTGATAAGAATGGTGTGAACAATTCAGTGACCGGTAATGCAATACAAGTGAACATATATTGAATTTGAAATAAAAGTCAGTGTGAGCATATTAAAGCAAGACAAAGCTACATATGTAGACAAAGTAAGCCATATTAATATCCAATTGGCTTAAAGTGATTTTTTTTTTTTTTTACACACAAACACACAATAACAATTCTCAGTACAAGCAAAAAAAAAAAAAAGTTACACCTCGTAAACATAATCAAAAGACAATATTAATTTACTGTTTACTAATACTGCTATGGATTATTGCAACATGCTTCATTGGCGGATAGATTATTGCCCTCAAAAATGTTATTAACCGGTTTAATGAGCTGCAAGCTAATATGTCGTGCATGATTGACAGAAACTTTTTTTTTATTATGCCAGTATGATCATAAGATATTTGTCAATAATTCAGTCGACAATTCTCAGTCCATTAGTGCAAATGTTGGGCAATATTGAGGTAGTTATTTAAAAAAAATCTCACTCCAAGTTCAAATGTTTTAATTTGTTTTATTGTAATATTATTTCAGAGTAAATTGTCATCCCATTTGCGTAGTATGAGAGAGAGGGGGGGGGGGGAGAGAGAAAGGGGGGGGGGGGAGGGAAGGAGAGAGAGATAGAGAGAGATAAAGAGGGTGTAGAAGCAGATACAGATAGAGAGAAGAGTGGAGACGGATAGAAAGAGACGCAGATGGATATAGAAAGATTAAGAATGAGACAGATAGATAGATAGATAGATAGAGAGAGTGAGAGAGAGAGAGAGAGAGAGAAATAGATAGAGACAGACAGACAGACAGACAGACAGACAGACAGACAGGCAGACAGACAGACAGACAGACGGAGAGAGAAAGATTAAGAACGAGATAGATAGATACAGATTGATAGAGAGGGGAGGGTGTTAAAGAGAGAGAGAGGGAGAAAGAAACAGACAGACAGACAGACAAAGAGAAAGAAAGAAAAAATATAAAGAAGGGGAATTACAGAGAGAGTGAGCGAGAGAGAGAAGGAGAGAGAGGAAGAGAAAGAGAGATAGGAAAGACAAAAACTGAAAGATTTATGAGGCGACATGTAGCTCCAAGATCAAGTAATTTTGATTTTTACTTCCGGTCATAAAAAAAAATCTTAAAATGTGTAGAAGACTGATTGGTGCAATTAGTACAACAATTCATCTTGCAGCCTAAAGCAAGATTGCACAAACGCTGCCTGAATGTTACTTAATGCAAGCGATGCCGTAATTAATTCGTTAAATCTCATTAATGCCATTATTGTATGCGTGTCTTAATTATATTCATACCTTAATGATATTCATGTTCTAATTGCATCATTTATGTTGCCTTAACTCAGAGAGATTATCAGACGAGGAACAGAGAGGAAAATAGATGTGTAGTTCATTTAATGGGTATCATTATAATTATTGCGGTAATTACTTTCACGATATTCAAGCAAAGCTATTTGTTGCAAAATGTTGTATGCACATTATATTCATTCATTCATTTATCATTATCTTCTTTTCTTTTATTTTCGTTTTCTTTATTGTCCGCATCGTCTAAATAAATTTGATACATCTTCAATATTCGAAAAAAAAAATAAAGCTTGGAATTTAAAAGATATAATGATGATAATGATGATAACAATAAGAATGACAAGAATAATGATGATGCTTATAGATAATGATAATAATAGTGATAATTATAATAATAATAATGACAATGATAATGATAATAGCAATAATAATAGTAATAATAATGATAATGATAATAAAAATAATGATAATAGTTACTATTACTGTTATAGTGATAATAATAATAATAATAATAAAAGTAATAATAATAATGATAATAATAATAATAATAATAATAATAATAATAATAATAATAATAATAATAATAATAATAATGATAATAATGATAACAAGGATGATGATAATAATGATGGCAATAATAATAACTGTCTTGTATTATAGCCAAATAACAGTAACAATAATAATAATAATATTGATATTAATAATAACAATAATAGCAATGATAATAATAATAATGATACTGATAACATGGATAATAATGATAACAAGGCTAAGGATTATAATAAATATAATAGTAATTCTTGTCTTTATTATTCTCAAATTATAATACCAATAATAATATTGATAATAATAATGATAATAATAATAATAATAATAATAATAATAATAATAATAATGATAATAATAATAACAATAATAATAATAATGATAATGATAATAAAAGCACTAATAATAATATCATTAATAATAATAATAATTACTAATAACCCAAATAAAATAAAAAGAAAGATTGTAATTCGACCAACGATATAAACACTTTTTTTTTCCCAAACTTCAGTCTCAAGGAAATCCTCTCTTCCGAACCAAGACGAAATGAAAAATGCATTCCAACATTGCAATTATAGAAGCTCAGTTTCCGTGACGGATTAAAGGGAAGCAAATACAGAACACTCCGATAAGATTATTTCTCTCCTATGTTTGAAGTGATCAGAACTAACATGGGATTAATAGGTTTGAAAGGGTGCAGTTCCTTTCATCATTACTGGGAAGGAGAGAGGCAATTTTTCTT
>NC_061858.1:17285919-17288419 GCF_019202785.1 Penaeus chinensis
GACATAGAGACGGAGGTAGGGAAGGAGAGAGAGACATAGAGACGGAGGGAGGGAAAGAGAGAGAGACATAGAGACGGAGGGAGGGAAGGAGAGAAAAAGATATAGAGACGGAGGGAAGGAGAGAAAGATATATAGAGACGAAGGGAAGGAGAGAAAGAGATAGAGAGACGGAGGGAAGGAGAGAAAGAGATAGAGAGACGGAGGGAGGGAAGGAGAGAAAGAGATAGAGAGGGGGAAGGAGGGAGAAACAGATATAGATAGACAGAAAGAGAGAGACAGAGAAAGAGAGAGAGAGGGAGAGGAAAAGGGAGGAACAGAGAGGGATGGAGGAAGCAAAGTAAGGAAGAGGAGAAGGGAAAGGAAACAGAGAAAAAGAGAGACAAATAGACGAAAGAAATGGGAGATGGAGAAACGGATAGAAAGTAAGAGAATAAGAGGAGAGAACTCCGAAAAGCAGAGGAAAACGAGGAAGGGGAAGAGTGAGAAGAGGAAAATGGAGGTAAAACAAAGATAAAAACAAACAAAAAATCACACAGAAATAGAAAGAGGAATGGAAGAAACGAAGAAAAGGGGAGTGAGACAAAGTGAAAGGAAGAAGAATAGAAAGGGAGAGAAGTAAAAAGAGGAAGGAAAAAGGAAAAAAGAGAGAAGGAGATAAATAAAGGAAGAAGCGAAGAAAGGAGAGAAAGAGAAAAGAAGGAAGAAGCGAAGAGAGGAGAGAAAGAGAAAAGAAGGAAGAAGCGAAGAAAGGAGAGAAAGAGAAAAGAAGGAAGAAGCGAGGAAAGGAGAGAAAGAGAAAAGAAGGAAGAAGCGAAGAAAGGGAGAGGAAGAGAAATGGAAATTAAGAAGTGAAGAAAGAGAGATAAAGAGAAAGAGAAAAGAAGAACCGAAGAAAGAGAAAGAGCAATTGAGAGAGAAGAAACCAAGAACGGGAATAGAAAGAGAGAGGGGAGGAAAAGGCGAAAAAAAGGAGAGAAAGAGAAAGAAAGAAGCAAAGAAAGAGAGAAAAAGAGAAAGAGAAAGAAAGAAAGAAGCAAAGAAAGAGAAAGAAAAAGAAGGAACGAATCCAAGAAAGAGAGAGAAAGAGAAGGAAAGAAAGAAGCAAAGAAAGATAGAGAAAGATAAAAGAAGAACCAAAGCAAGAGAGAGAAAGAGAAAGGAAGTAACAAAGAAAGAGAGAGAAAAAGAAAGAAAGAAAAAAAACAAAAGAGAAAGAGAGAGAAAGAGGAATGAAGAAACAAAGAAAGAGAGTGAGAGAAAGAGGAATGAAGAAACAAAGAAAGAGAGTGAGAAAGAAACAAACAGAGAAACAAAGAAAGGGAGATAAAGAGAAAGAGAAAGGAATAACCGAAATAGAAGAAAGAGAGAAAGAGAAAGAGAAAGGAATAAGCGAAATAGAAGAAAGAGAGAAAGAGAAAGAGAAAGGCGAATAAAGCGAGAGAAAGAGCAAAGGAAAACCTCCCTCATCCTTCTATAGATCTGTGATACGTTTACAACTAATTCCTCGACTCGCTGTTGGCAAAGTTATCGCCTATATTGCATTGTGAAGGAGACGATAAAATGCCCATAAAAGGTCTCTAGAGGGAGAGTTTATTATTTGAAATTTCTGATGATGCGACGCCGAGAGAGTGTTTTAAATGTCGTTATGGCGTTTCCACAGTCGCTTACTTTCGTTTCATATAAGTTATTACTGGGGTTCGTAGCACATAAGAAAAAAAATAGGTGTTGGTAGGATTTGTATATGTTTTCGTGTGGACTGTTTTAGGAGCAGATGTTTTGGGTTTAATGCATCTATGGGTATTAATGTTATCTTTAAAGGGATGTTTGAGGTTGCGTTTTTTGGGGGGGTTTTTTCACTCGTAATGTGTAGATAAAAAGAAAAAGAAAAGACAGATAAAAAAAAAAAGAAAACAAAAAGACAAATTTAAAGCTAAGATGAATGCATCAGCAGATTTTTAAGCTTCTTGGATATGGAACCTTTTTACATATAAAATAGCGAATGTGGAAATCATAGCTATGATATCAACTCTGAATAAGGTTTGTGACGATCACGTAAATTTGAAGCGATGTAATTCATTCTATACAAAAATGAATTATGATTTTGTGTGCACACTGTGTCGCTAAGGTTGACATGCCTGTCAGTTTTCAGTACATTTTCTAGGTACACGTACTTATGCATACAGATGTGCTTGGTGCACAGAAATGTGTGTGTGTGTGTGTGTACGTGCATGCGTGTATGTGTGTGTGTGTGTGTGTGTGTGTGTGTGTGTGTGTGTGTGTGTGTGTACGTGCATGCGTGTATGTGTGTGTGTGGGTGGGTGCTTACATGCGTGCATACGTTCGTCCCTGCATGCATGCCTTCCATCTCGCAAAACCGTAAGAGCAAAAACGAAAAACCGAGGAATATTTAGACTAAACACATACTTCCTCCCGTCCCTTCCCTTATCCTTTTTCCTCCATTTTTCCCCGGCGTGCAATAAGGCCGTCCCTCTCCCCCGAG
>NC_061858.1:17293419-17296159 GCF_019202785.1 Penaeus chinensis
TGATAATAAGAATACAAATTATTATAAAGGAAATGATATTAATAATAATAATGATAATAATAATAATGATGATGATAATAATAATAACAATAATAGTAATAATAGTAATAACAATGATACTGATAAAAGAAATAACAATAACTTTGTTATGTTGATAATGGTAATGACAATACAAAATATTAGTAATAAAAATAGCAATGCTAATAATAATAATAAAAATAATAAGGCTAATAATGATGATGATAATAATAATAATAATGATAATAATGATAATAATAATAATAACAATAATTATGATAATAATGATAATAACAATAATAACAATAATAATGATAATTGTTAATTGTATTTGTTATAAAAATAACAATGATACTCAAATGATACTAAAAGTAATAACAATAACAATTATGACTACAATAATAATGATAATTATTATGATAATTATATTAGTTGTTGATAATGGTGGTTTAAATAATAGTAATGATAATAATAATAATAATGAAAATAATGGTAATAAGTAATTATAATATTAATAATGATAGTAATGATATTCATAATAAGAATAAAAATAAGAATAAGAGTTGTAGCGGGGCGTAGACCAAGTAGATTTTTATATGTCTGGTTGAGTTCGGGCTCGACCGAGAATATGAATAAATTATTCAGGAAAAAATCGTCTGCAGTGAACAGATGTAAGGTTCCAGGCCTACGTCACGCTGCCACCACCCGATTAGTAGGTTCGGGAACCGTGCGTGTTGTGTATGGGGATGTGAATGTTGTATGAGAAGGGGTGGAAGGAAAATACAGAATGTGTGTGCTGAATGTTGGATGCGTAAGTGTGTAAATGTAAAAAGGGAGATAGCGTAGGCTGAGCGTCTGCGTGGACGTGTATGGAAGAAAAATGCAAGATCATAGAATTCTTCCTCTTCCTTTCGGGCTGAGCATCCACCTGCTGGCAGTGGGAACCCAGGTGTAGCAAAGTTATAATCTATTCTAGGATATCAGCTTAATATACTCTGATTTGTCTAGCCTTTTTACAGCATTTCAGGGTTGCGAGATAGAGTAACCAGCAATGTACTGTTTAGGAGACCCAAGTCCAAGAACGTTAAGCATTCAGCTTTAGTCAAAACCAGAACTTAACACAGATGTCGTTTGTTTTCCTGACTGGGACTGAGTGAAAGTTCTATGACGGTATGATGTTTATTTAAAAGGTTACACTCATTAGGGAGGTCTACAAATGATTCAGTCATGAGAAATTGATAGTTGCGTACATCACCAATTTAATCACAGCGGGGGGTGATGTACGTGGAAATCAACACCAGATGTTAAAAAAAAATAACTCACGAACATTTACCCCTAAGTTGGCGTCCCAACTCCGTAAGTATTTTTAAACAGAGTATTAGCACGAAAAGAAATACACTGAAACCTAATTTAAACAAGTTAATCTCCAACCCAGAATGGAGATTAACATAAAAAGAATAGTACGAAGGAACTCTGAATAAAAACACTTGTGTAACGACAGGAAAACGTGTTGTAAGAAATTTACTTAGCGTCGGAAGCCAAATAAAAAAATAAACACCACAAGGGCATAGATCATGAAGACTGCCTGAACACCCACAAGGTCAGGCAGGAATCGACCAAGGCAATGTAAAAACAATAAACAAAAGAACGGCAAAGATAAGCTAAAACGGCCCGAAAAATGCGGTCGAGAATGTGGAAGATCTTTCTCCCAGGAGGTACGGATCCTCAAACTGGGGGAAAGGAAAAAGAAACAAAGAAACAACCAATCGTAAAAACAACAACAACAAAAAAACTAAGTAATAACTTAGCTTAAAAATAGGAAATGGCACACTGGAGGTACGGATCCTCAAGCAGTGTTCCTTCTAAGTGAGTGGTCCTTTTTATGCTCTGACCCTTTGTGAAATCAAAGTGCTGCTTTGGATTTTCGTGGAAGAGAGTGCACGCTGCAAATAGTAATGCAGTATGACACGCTAAAGTCCAACAGAGACCAGGTGTCTTCCACACACAACAATAAGAATACTTATCTTGTGAAAACAAAACACGGATTCGTTAATCCTGGCGTGAAGCGAGGTAAATCCACAGCGAGGTAAATCCAAGACGAAGTAAATCCAAAGCGAGCACAATACCGAGAGCGGAACCACTGTTCAGCATAGAAGTCAGGACCGAACTGTCTTCCCCATAAGCATGGCGCGAAAAAAGAAAAAGATAGGCAAAGCTTTGGAAGACCAACCCAAAGTTCGGGAGTCCAAACAACCCAAAGGACCCGAACTACCATGAAAAGAGGAGGGGGAGAAAAACAAACAAACCCAAAATATGTAACAACTAAATTTCTCTCTTCAGGGGTTATATTGACACTTTGGAAGCGTCGCCAAAGGATAGAAAAATTAAACAAATAATAATAAAGGAAAGAATACATAGGAAAACTAGCAATGTACAATTTGCGTGGAAATTGTGCATTTGGGGCTGTAACTCTCTACGGTATTGGACTTAGAAAATAAATAAATCTTTTTTTTTTTTTTCGGAGACTTCACTCCATCTAAGTAACCCAGACTTGGTTTAAAAACGTTTCTTTTGGTTTTTTTTTATATAACCATGTTCACATTAGTTTTGTAACACTGTCTTTTGGCGGCTCGTATGGGCTTTGGTCCCCGGATTATGAAGTCGCACTAGAGTCACGTTGGCGAGGCGCAAACGGCGGGTGAAGCACCAGTCCCCGTGGGAT
>NC_061858.1:17303759-17311259 GCF_019202785.1 Penaeus chinensis
TATTTATTCATTCATTCACACACACACACACACACACACAGTGACCTTCTCAGAAACATGTCTTCAAAACACCTGACTCCCTTGGAAAAAGAGGCCCTGTCCCTTGGCCTGAAATTCAGCACCGAGCAGGAAAGCAAGGACCTAATCGACTACGTCATCGCGAACCACCGCTGGGCCGATAATGAAGTCGACAAAGGGTCCGTCCAAGAGATTGTTGCATGGCTGATGCGTAGTCACGCCCCCCGGCGATCCCACGCAGATATATCACCGCGCTGAAGAGCCTTCGCGACGACGAGACCATCGTCATCACCCAGGCTGATAAAGGTGGGGGTATTGTTATGGATAAAAGTGAGTACATATTTAAAAAGAACAATTTACTTTCCGATGCTTCTGTTTACAGGAAAGTAACGAAAGGTGAGGGGAGGATGGAAGCTGCCAGATTCATGAAGAAGGCGGGAAATTTGCTCCTGCGTTCAACTGAATGTAGAGGTATACTTCACCTGCTTTAATAGGCTCCCCACAACCCGTCCCTGAGAGGTCTGCCGAAGGTACACAAGCCAGGCGTACCGATGAGACCGATCACCTCTGGTAGCGCTCCCCATCGTTTGGCTAAGTATTTGGCTAAAGCCCTCTCCGGCGCTATGGGAGTCATCAGCGATTCCCACCTGAAGAACTCTGGGGACCTCATCAGACGTCTTCAGAGTTCTGGGTGTAAAAATAAAAAGCTTGCCAGTTTTGATGTAAAATCCCTCTTCACCAATGTACCCACAGACGGAGCAGTTCGAGCAGTCGAGAAGGTTACCAGCTCTATGGCAGATGCAGAACTTCCACTGCCGAGACATAACTTCGTTCGCCTGGTGAAGTTATGCGTGGACTTCGGCTACTTTGAATTTGCTGGGGAAAAATACCAGCAGATAAGTGGTCTTGCCATGGGCTCCCCCCTGAGTGCAGTCATGGCCTGCCTGTTCATGGAGACGCTGGAGAGGGATAATTACAAGGATATAATCGGCAGGCATTCAACTTTGCTTTGTCCCAAAAAGGTCGTGCTTACAACATACACTGACGCGACTTTGCTCCGTCCACGAGAAAATCAAGTTCACCGTGGAGGAGGAAAAGGATCAGAAATTACCTTTCTTGGACACTGCTCCATCGGGCAGACAACGACCTACGTTTCTCTGTATACATGAAGCCTAAAAATAAAGTTGATTATATCCATTACTACTCCGCCCACAGCAACAAAACAATATCTGGCTTTGTAATCGGCTTCTTCCTCAGAGCACTGAGGATCTGCAGCCCCGAATTTCTTGAAGATGAGGTTGACTATATAATTAACTACTTCATGAAACATAAAAATCCCAGAGGCTTCCTACTAAACCTCAGAAAGAAGGCGGAGAGTATACTCACAAGAGCAAACCCTGCACCTTCTTCTAATGATTTTCTCATATTACCACCGTGTAACTTTTCCCAGGCGATCAGCAGATACTCCGGTAATACAGTGAGAATCCGTCACCATAGGACTTCCAACGCCATGGTGGTACATATTGATAAAGCTGGACATCTACCCAATTGGAAGGAAGCGAAAATAGTCCATGGAGAACTGAACAGGCAGAAAAGAAAAATTATGAAAGCTGCCTACATCGCGACGGAGAATAACATCAACGCAGCATCGGGCAGATTCAAACTATCCAAGGTCGCAGTAGCAATTATACGGACAACGAGTGGGAGGTCACAGTCGTCAGGTGGTTCGTCAGCTCATGTCTGATATAAATATACTCTGTAATTCCCTTGATGTATGTATTTCTGACGAAGATATAATTGAAACCGGTCAAATAAATATCTTGTATTGTGAATACATTCATTCTCATTCATACCTTTTCTACATTTGTCAACATGAATACGGGTCATATATATATATAAGTGTATGTATGTATGTATGTATATACATATATATATGAATGTGTATATATATGTATGTATATATATATATATATATATATATATATATATAGAGAGAGAGAGAGAGAGAGAGAGAGAGAGAGAGAGAGAGAGAGAGAGATTTATACATATATGGATGTATATGTTTTATATATATATATATATATATATATATATATATATATATGTATATATATTACATATTAAATACATATATATACATATATATATATATATATATATATATATATATATATACACATGTATGTAGATATATACATATATGTATGTATATATATGTATATATATATAATATATATATATATATATATATTATGTAGACATACGTATATATACATATATGTGTGTATATATATGTATGTATGTATATATATACATATATATATGAATGTGTATATATATATACATATATATATTATATATATGTATGTATATATATATATATACATATGAATATGTATATGTATGTATATATATGTATATATGTGTGTGTGTGAGTGTGTGTGTGTAGATAAACAGACAGACAGATAACTGGATAGATAAGTAGACATATGATAGAGAGATAGATTTTCAGACAGACACAGATTAATCAAGAAACAAGCTGATAAAAATGATAAGTAGACATACAGACAGACAATCCAGTAAACACAAAAACACAAAAAGCAAACAAAGAACGATATTGATAGAGAAATTAACTACCCCCCCCCCCCCCCCCAGAAATAAAAGAAAGAAGAAAAGGAAAGGTACAAAAAGAAAAAAAGAAAAGGAAGAAAAGAAAAGAAAAAGAAAAGAAAGAGAAAAGAAAAAGAAAAGAAGAGAAGAGAAGAAGCAAAAAAAAAGAAAAGAAAAGAAGAGAATAAGAAAAGAAAAGAAAAAGGAAAGAAAAGAAAAAAAGAAAAAAAGCAAAGAAAAAGAAAAGAAAAGAAAAACAAAGCAAAAGCAAAGGAAAAGAAAAGAAAAGAATAAAATAAAAAAAGAAAAAGAAAAGAAAAGAAAAACAAAACATAAACAAAGAAAAAGAAACGAAAACAAAAGAAAAATAAAACAAAACAAAACAAAAGCAAAGATAAAGAAACGAAAAACAAAAACAAAACAACAAAGGTAAGAGAAGAAAAGGAAAAGAAAGGAGCAACAGGCTGTGTATGTAGAAAGACCCCCTGATGGATCGAAGACACAATGATAGAATGTTAATAGTCACCGGATCCCGCCAGCGTCTTGCGAGACCGTCTTTCTTCTCTCTGAAGCTCCTGTTTCTTGAGACTTTACTGAACGGTGAGGTTGGTTGAGAGGGGTTACATTCTTGCTATTACATACGTGTAGAATGATGTGTGTGTATGTATAAGGATAGATGTTAATACTTATGGTGATTTAAATACAGTAAGATGCATGAGCACTCAGAAACAAACATACAAACAACACATGGACAAAACACACAGAAACAAACAGATAAACAGATACATTATAAACAAACGAAACAAAAACAAAACACTATCACAATAAACCTTTATCATCTCCTGACTTTTACTATAAATTGTTTTTCAACATTTTTCACCCCCCCCCCCTTTCCTATCGTTCACTCCCTCTTCGTCTCCCCTATTTATCACCATTCTTCCTAATCCTCATTCAAAGCGAACATAAATACAACGCGATTTTTCCATGACGCTCTCTTAAAAAAAATAATAATAATAATGATAATAATAATAATAAAATAGAGAAATAAAAACAGTAATCAATTAGAATATAAAATAAAGAAATAAAAACAATAATCAATTAAAATATAAAATAAAGAAATTAAAACAATAATCAATTAAGATATAAAATTAACAAATAAAAACAATAATCAATTAAAATATAAAATAAAGAAATTAAAACAATAATCAATTAAAATATAAAATAAGCAAATAAAGAAATAAACCGATTTAAAAAAAAAAAAAAAAAAAAAGTTACAAAAGAACACTAATGGTTCTTTGCATCACTAACAGACGTTCGAAGGGAAGACTTTTTTTTCTTTTTTCTTTTCTCTCTCTCTCCTTTTTTTTTTTTTTTTTTTTTCTTTACAATTTTTGTGATGTTTTATTCTCGGTTTATCCATTTTCTTCTATTTTGTTTTTTATTTAGTTTATTCTGTGTTGGTTTATGTATTTCGTTCAATCAGTTTTTGATTTATTCAATGTTTATCTGTTC
Source organism: Penaeus chinensis (assembly GCF_019202785.1). Taxonomy (NCBI): domain Eukaryota; kingdom Metazoa; phylum Arthropoda; class Malacostraca; order Decapoda; family Penaeidae; genus Penaeus; species Penaeus chinensis. The sequence continues at coordinate 17,307,900 of NC_061858.1, forward strand.
TGTTGTATTTATTTTAGTTTATTTTGGTATATTTCTTTTCTACTGTTTATCTTATTATATTTTGGTTTACTTTTTTCGCCCAATTTATTCTATTCTATTTCTTTTTCTATCTTAACCTGTCAAATTCTCTTCAGTTATTTTTATTATTATTATTATATTTTTCCTGGAGGCGCAATTGACTGGTTTAGTGATGTTTTTTGACAGGATGATAGACAACTCTCTCTCTCTCTCTCTCTCTCTCTCTCTCTCTCTCTCTCTCTCTCTCTCTCTCTCTCTCTCTCTCTCTCTCTCTCTCTCTCTCTCTCTCTCTCTTCTCTCTCTCTTTCTCTCTCTCTCTCTCTCTCTCTCTCTCTCTCTCTCTCTCTCTCTCTCTCTCTCTCTCTCTCTCTCTCTCTCTCTCTCTCTCTCTCTCTCTCTCTCTCTCTCTCTCTCTCTCTCTCTGTCTCTCTCTCTCTCTCTCTTCTCTCTGTCTCTCTCTCTCTCTCTCTCTCTCTCTCGTCGAAGGCCGGCGATTATAATGCCTTAATAACTGACAGGTTGTTGATGGAGATCATTTGATGGTAAACAGGCATAATTAGATGACAGGCTGGTAATGATAACTAATACTTGAGAAACTAGTAAGGATAATCATTTCGTAATTGGTAATGATAATTAGTATTTAATTGACGATTTATTGGGATTAATTGATAGATAATTAACAGGATGCTGATGGTACTCAGTTGATAATTGAGAGGCTAGTGATAATGATAAATTCGTATTTGATAATTAAGTGCAAGTAATTGCATGTTAATTGACAAGGTAATGATAGCTACTTAAACACTGAAAGATTGGTTACGAATAATGACAAGCGGGTGCTGGTGAATAAGCGATAGATAAGATAGTGGCAAATCATCATCTGTAGTGCCATGGTCGATGTGACCCTTGACGACGTGTGTTGGATGGGTGATTCATCATTCGACTTCTCGCTGCATCCCAATACAGCTGCATGATGACGATCTACGTAGTCCCGTGACATACTACGTTTACCAGACGAGGTATTCCGGCTTGGTTCACCGTGAGCACCCGTAACGTCGTTTGTCGAAGATTGCTTTTGTTCACACTATCCGTAACACAGTAACATAGGCCTGGTTTAATGAAGTAGGGCGACGGTTCCTTTCTTCATAACAGCAGTTACCAGCTTTTGGTCGGTATCGCCAGCCTTGAAGAAAAGTAATTTTTCCCAGCCTGCTGAAAATCCTTCCCTAAATCGTTGACCGTCACTGCACGATTCGTCCGCCCTGAGTAGGTTGAATGACAATGCCGCTGTCCCTCAAAGTCATGCAGAGTGGCTGTCGGTTTAGGCGCTCGTCCATGCTACAGGTTTTGCCACCTTACATGGTTAGTGGAAGCAAATAATAGATAACGAAAGAAAACGAGAAAAAGAGATGAGAAGGACAGAGAGAGAAAAACATAGCGAAAGTGACAATATGTATGAAAGAGATGGTGAAAGTATGAAAAAAAGGAAAGGCAAGAGAAGGGGGAAATAATGAGAAAAAGAGAGAATAAACTAAAAAAACAAACTGTCCAGAGGGTTAAGAACTACATAAAATTAAACAAAACGCTATGCAAATTATTAACGAACGTGAGAGACAGGTATATCCCACTATTTCGCCGTCGGTCAGTTCATATTCAGCCCCCCTCTCCCTCTCCCTATCTCCCCCCTCCTCCCCACCTCCCCCTCCTTCCCACCTCCCCATCCTCCCCCACCTCCCCCTCCTCCCCATCCTCCCCCTCCTCCCCCTCCCCCTCCTCCCCACCTCCCTCTCCTCCCCCTTCCATACCAGGTGTTGATCAGCCATGATTAATACAAACTGAGTGATTACAGCTGCGTGAGCAAGGGACGATCGCATCAATCTATCATCACGAAAAAATACATTGATGCGTCATAGGTTGCAATATCACTGTTCTACGGAGCGATTAATTGCGCCTCGATACTGGCCGGTCTCTCCTCTGACACGTCATGTTGGCATGCACTGACAGACGCTCGCAAATCAACATGGTATGCGTGTGTATGTTGATACACAAAAGGGTTGGCTTTTTGGGTCGACGAGCGAATGGGTGGGTGGGATTACATACATGCATTTATGTGTGTGCGTGTGTGTGTGTGTGTTTGCGTGTGAGTTTGTGTGTGTGTGTGTGTGTGTGAGTTGTGTGTGTGTGTGTGTGTGTGTGTGTGAGTTGTGTGTGTGTTGTGTTTGCATGTGAGTTTGTGTGTGTGTGTGTGTGTGTGTGCGTGTGTGTATGTGTGTGTGTGTGTGTGCGTGTGTGTATGTCTGTGTGTGTCTCTGTGTGTGTGTAGGTGTATGTGTGTGCGTGTGTGTGTATTTGTTTTTATATGTATGTGTGTTTGTATGTGTCTGACTGCGATCTACGTATATATGTATGTATGTCTTACGTACAGTATAAGCGTCCGTGAAAAATCGCAAGCCAAGCCAAATACCGGGGATAATAGCGAAGAGCGTCTCGTCTCAGGCCATTTTCGCCTTTGAAAGCAAAATCAATTTAAAACTTTGGAGAACGAATTTAAAAGCGATACAGTAGCTCCCTCTTCGCCCCACTTCCCGAGCGTGAAAGAAATGAAGAAACTCATTATATATCAAAAACCATTTTTTTTTTTTTTTTTCGTTTTTCTTCTTTTTTTTTTTTTTTGTTTTGCTCTTCTCTTATTTTTCTTCTTCTGTCTATTATTTTTCTTCTATTTATTTTCGTCTTCTATCTAATTTTTTTTTTCTTTATCATTTTCTTATATTTTTTTCCTCTCACTATTTTTTTTTCTCTATCTATTTTTTTCTTCTATTTTTTTCTCTTATAAAAATTTTCTTCTATTTATTTTTTTTCTTCTATCAAATTTTTTCTATTATTTCTTCTATTTTTTTCTATTCTTTCTTCTATTTATTATTCTTCTAGTTTTTCTTCTGTCTATTTTTCTAGTTTTTCTAGTTTTTCTTCTATTTTTTTTATTTTTCTTCTATTTATTTTTTGTTTTATCTATTTTTTCTAGTTATTCTTTTATTTATTTTCTCTTCTAGTTTTTTTCTTCTATTTATTTTGTTTTCTTCTATTTCTTTCACTTTCGACTCTGGATAGGAAGAAGCAGATGAGAAAGAGAAGAAGAGAAGGAAGAGGAAGGAGAGTAATAATATTATTTTCGGGATAAACACAATAATTAGTTCATAATGGCCTGTATGTTATCATTGCTATTGTCATTACTAGTATTACTAAACCATTGTTATTACTATTATTATCTATTTGTCTTTTCCTTATCATTATCATTATTGTTATTATTACATTCTTCATTAGTCGTAGTCGCAGTTGTTGTAG
>NC_061858.1:17351259-17356259 GCF_019202785.1 Penaeus chinensis
TTTGGTTCGGTCAACCAGGTACTGGACCCCTTATGGAAGGAGAGGGTCCGGTCTATCCTTACCCCAAGGTATAGGTAGTCCTGGACCCATTCTAATTCCACTCCCTGGATTTTCAGTCTTGTGCCTCGAACTCTCTGTCTCAGAGCCATGGCTTTGGATTTGGCTGCAGAGATCTTTAGTCCTGTCCTACAACACTCCTCTGACACGAGGTCCAGACAACGCTGGGCTTTATTCTGGCTGCGTGGTCCAGTGGAGGTGATAGCGAGATGGTCTGCATACGAGATGATCTGGCACCCCACTGGGAGGTTTATGTTGAGGATGCAGGACATTAAAGTGTTGAATAGGGCTGGACTAAGAACCCCACCCTGTGGCGTTCCATTTTCGAGCGGCATGTGCTGCGATAGGTGACCCTGGAATTTGACATTGGCAGTCCTATTCCTGAAGTAGTCACCTATCCAAGCCAAGAGCTTTCCTCTGATTCCCTTCTGGATTAGGCTTTCCTGAATGGCAAGCGGACTTGCCAGTTCAAAAGCCTTCTCCAGGTCAAGGAATACCACCACAGCTGGGCCCTTGCTGATTGTGCTTAAGAGCGTGGCTATGCTGTGTGTTGTGCCCATGCCCCTTGTGAACCCGTGGAGGTGATCGTGCGGGGGTCCCGTTTTCCATTGAAGCCGGTTTAGTACCATCCTCTCAGCCGTCTTGGCCAGGCAGCTGAGCAGAGAGATGGGGCGGTACTTCCCCGGCTCCTTTGGTTTTGGGACGGGAACTATGGTAGCCCTCTTCCAACTCTGGGGTAGAGTGGAAGTTTCCCAGGACTTGTTGATGAGTTGCAAGAGTGCACGCTCACCTGCTAGTCCTAGGTGGGAGATAATGGGGTACGAGATCCCATCAGAGCCCGGGGCTGTGTTGGAACTGGTTTTATAGGCTTTCCTTAGTTCCCTCAGAGAAAAGATAACGTCTGAGTTATCGGGTTCGGCTGCCCTTTCTCTGATCTGAGCGTGTCTGTCTGGCTGTAGACGCTCTTGTCTTGCCCTCAGCTCGGCTGGCAGACTGTTGCTGCTCGTTCTCGCAGAGAACTCGTGCGCCAGTCTGTTAGCCTCTGCTTGGGGGTCGTGATGGCTGCACCTCGGGGCTGAGCAGCTGGTAGCTCGCTTGACCCGGGTGGTTTGGTGGTCGAAGGACTCACACCATTCCAGCCACTTTTCCTGCCTGACTCTGTTGGCAGTTTCCTTGGCATCCGTGACAGCTTCCCTTAGGAGGGATAAGTTGTCAGGGTTTCTTTGCCTTTGGAATAGTTTTCGGCACATGTTCACCCTGTGGTTGACCTCCCTGATATCGTCATTGAAGTACCAGGCGTCTTTGTGACTTCTGGACCCAGGCCGAGTTTTGGGTATGGTCTGTGAGGCTGCTTCATTAATAGCGTTTAGCAGGCTAGCTTCAAGCACTTCCACATTTTCGCTTTGTGGGGGATCGTTGCATCCCAAACAGAGGGCCAAGGCGTTTTGAAACGCCTGCCAGTTGGCCTTGTCTGTTTTCCATCTTGGACTCGGTCTTAGGATTTCGGCTGGGCCAGCATCCATGAGGGTAGTTAGTGCCATAATGGTCACTTGTGACGGTCTCATCGACACGCCAGCCAATCCTCCCCACCAGAGTCGCAGTGGCCAGGGTGAGGTCTAGGACCCCTCCTCTGACATGCATTGGCTCTTGGGTGTTGAGGAGAGCGATCTCAGGGAATGTCTCTAGCACGTCGGCTATGTGATAGCCGGCCGCATCCGGTGCCCGGCAGGGAGCCAGGATGGGGTGGTGTGCATTGAAGTCTCCCCCTATGATCACTCGGTCGTGTGCAGCAGAAGCACAGACCTGGCTGATGTCTAAGCTTCTACAACGTGGCCGGCTGTACACATTGTACAGTTTGAGGGGCCCCCCGGCCAGGTGAACGTCGACGGCAAGGGATTCAACATCGTCTCCATAGTGCGATGCATCGGCTATTGCGGAGCAGGGGATTGTTGCTCTCACAAGGGTGATCAAGCCTCTCTTGCCAGGTGTTCGTGGCAGTGTGAAGGCATGGTACCCTGAGAAGCGAACAGTGTCCACTGTTAATGTCTCCTGGAGCATGATAATGTCAATGTTCCTTGATCGCACTACTGCTTGGAGAAAAGCGTTCTTTGCAGAGAAGCTATTGATGTTCCACTGTAGGATGCTTAGATGGTGTGTCATGATGTTACTCAGTGATAGTTACATCAGAGACATCGTCGGAGTCTGACAACTCCATTGCGAGGTCCTCGCTGGTTGAGGGCTCCTCGTCTGTTGTCAGGCTATCCTTGGGTCCACTGGGAGGTGGAGAGCCTTTGGTAGCTCTGACTTTGGTTGGTTCAGCTTTTCTCTCAGGCTATTTCTTGGCTGGCCTTGCTGGCCTTGCCTGGGCAAGGTCAGCGTGATCTGGCTCTGGCTACACAGATTCAGCCTGTTTTGGCTCTGCCTGTAAAGGCATGGCCTGGTTTGGAGTGGGGAGGGGAGTCTCGTCCTGGGGTGAGGGTGAGGCTGGCTTTGCTCTAACCAGCTTTCTTCCCTTCAGGGCTGCGACAGTCTGGGTCATTTCTGTCATGGCGACAGAAACTGCCTTCTCGGCCTCCTCACTCGACCTCCCTACCTACTGCTGAGACAACAGCCGTTAACAGGAGAGTCATATCGTCCTCGTCAAAGAGGAGATGATCATCTGTTGGGGAGGTTTTTGTGGTGCTCTTAGAACCTTTTTTCTTTAGTTTCTTTTTCTGCACCTTTGGCATTGTCGGAAACTCCTTTTTGTTGGAGACATCCGGTGTTGGCTGGGGGGCGGCTTCCTTCCTCTTAGGAGGTCGGGAGGCCTTTTGGCTTTTGTTCCTTCCCCAGACATGGGTGCCCGGTGGGGCAGGAACAAAGTCTGGTCAGTTTTGTGCAACCTCTTGTCGCCTGAGGGCCGCCTTTTTCCTGACAGAGCAAGTCAGGCTCCAGGCATGATGCTTCTTGGCACAGTTGGGACATTTGGCTGTTGTGTCCCTCTTTTCCTCTTTGTATGCCTTGAGGCATACCTCTGTGTTGTGTGCCTTGCTACAGACACTACATTTAGGCTTGGCTGTACAGTTAGCCTAGTGGTGACCGTATTTCTGGCACTTGAAACACCGAAGTGGTTCTGGCACATACGTTCGAAGGTTGTAGGTGCCCCAGTTACCCAGATCAAGGGTAGTGGTTGGGGCACCTTTCATGGTCACCAGGACTTGCCTGGTTGGGGTCTTCCCCTTCGACATTCGGGAAGCCTGCACGACCTGTGGGTGTGAAGCGATTAGCTCCACATCGTACGAGACTGAGAAGCCAAGTAGCACCATCTTGGTTCTCTTTTCCTCGGGACTTAGTGGGGAAAGACTCACTTTCCTCCCATCGGCTAGCTCCTTCGTTTCCCGGAGGAAATTCAAGGTAGCTTGATCTTTGGGCATTATGATCATGCCCTGATCTCGAGCGACCCGGATCGACAACCGGATTTTCCGTTGCAACTCCAATGCCCTGACCAATTGGTAAGCATTGTCGAAGCCTTCGGGTTTAGCTGGCACTTTGAACTGGGCGAAGCGTTTAGGGGGTCCCGACTCTTCATCAGAGTCGGTCTCCGGCCTCGGACGCTTCGGCCCGCCCTTTCGGCTTTCGGGCTTGTTTGTGGAAGCAGCAGCTGATGCGGCTGGTTCAGCCTGCTCTCCCCTCTCAATCGGGGAGGCCGTCTGTGAACTCAGGGGCCTCCCTGGCTTAGCTGTTGGCCTGGAGAGGCCAGCTCGCGAGTCAAGATCTTTGACTATTCGGTGGACAGACCCATTGGCTTCGGTCTTGTCCACCATAGCAGCAGGGGTGACAGTGTCATCCTGTGCATGGGGCTTTCTTTTGCTACCGGAAGGTACATATGCCTTCATGGTGACTACCGTGGTCTGGGCCTTGCGCGGTTCGTCAACATTTTTGTCAGTCTGTGGGGGGTGTTTGATTATTTTTTCCATAAATTGGTAAGTGCTTCATCCTCTCACGCTCCCACCCACCACGGAGTCCAACAAGGGGAAGCTGAGTGTCAGAACCAGTGTCTAACAGCAACAGGAGTGATGAGAGGATATACGCAGCCAATAGCCATTGTGACGGCGCTCACGGACCATTGTGAGTGCCAATGGCGGCATGACTGCTTGACCCTAGCCTCCCGGGGGAGACCAGCCGATTGACCGTGACCGGGCCGGGATCAGGCCGCCTGTCTTGCTGGAATAGAGGACCAAAGAGGCGTGTTGCTAGCCGCAGGGCGTACTCGTTCACGGAATCGCTCAACCTCCAGGACTCCCGTCTCCACAACGCACAAGGCTGCCACGCACGGCAAACGCGTGGGTAGGTGTAGACCCCTTGGGAGAGACCAGAGGGGTTGCCCTTCCACCTACGAGACATCATAGTTTGAAGCCCTTTTGCTCAGCCCTCTGAGGCAGTCACCCAAAGGTTGCTTCACTGCAGTGAGGGAAGAGGATTCTTGCACTTTTACCAGGCAGTTCCTTTCATCCCTCTGAAGCAACCACCCAAAGGTTGTTTCACCTCAGTGAGGAAGGGAAGGACCTGTGTCTTTTCAAAGTAGTTCCCCCTTCCCTCTGAAAGAGCCACCCAAAGGCTGTTTAACCTCAGTGAGGGAAGGGAGGTTTTGCGTTCTTGTCAGGCACTTCCTTTCGTTCCCCTGAAGCAACCACCCAAAGGTTGTTTCACCTCAGTGAGGAAGGAAAGGACCTGTGTCTTTTCAAAGGGGATTCCTCCTTCCCTCTGAGACAGCCATCCAAAGGCTGCCTCACCTCAGTAAGGGAAGGGAGGTTTTGCACTTTTGCCAGGCAGTTCCTTTCATCCCTCTGAAGTAACCACCCATAGGTTGTTTCACCTCAGTGAGGAAGGAAAGGACCTGTGTCTTTTCAAAGTAGTTCACCCTTCCCTCTAAACAGTCACCCAAAGGCTGTTTCACCTCAGTG
>NC_061858.1:17370366-17380366 GCF_019202785.1 Penaeus chinensis
AGAGAAAAAAAAAAACGCAAGGAAAGAAAAGTAGAAGAAATGAATTAGAATCAAGTAAATAAAGAGAAAGGGGAAAAGGAAAAGGAATAAAAGAAATAAAAGGAGAAAAAGAAAAAAATAAATAGGAAAAAGAACACACAAAAGAAACGAAATAAATAAATTGGTAGAAGAGAAGGAGAAAAAGAAGATAATTAAAAAAAGAGAAACGTACAAGACTTGACAAAAAGAGCATGAATTTATGATGTTGTATTTTTAAGAAATAGAAAAAATACGAAGAATATAAGAGAATGAAGTAATAAGAAAAATATGAACAAAGAAGGGGAAAAAAGACAGTAAAAAGAAGTAGAAAAAGAAGGGAAAAAAGGACAGTAAGAAGAAGAAGAAGAAAAAGAAAAGAAATAAAAAAACTAATAACAAGAAAAAACAAGAAGAGGAAGAAAGTAAGAAGAAGAAGAAAAAAATAGATATGAAAAAAAACAACAGTAACAACCAGAAGAAAAAAAAACCAAAGAAAGGAAGACAGTAAGAAGAAGAAAAAGAAATAATAATAAGAAGAAAACAACAACAACAAACATACTCTTGGATTATTAACCTTTACTTTTCAATTCTTCTTCCGTTGCCTTTCATTCCCCTGCTTTATCATTCGTTGCTCATCCATCTTTCTTCTATTCTCTCCCCAGGTTCATTTCCCGCTAATTCGGTTTGTAATTCATTTTTTCCTCTTGATATCAAAAGCTGCCTGGTATTGGTCTGTAATTATGTCTACGAATATTTATTTTATGTTGTGTTTATTATTTCTTTTGTTTAGTTTTTTCTTCTTATGTCAGCTCTTTAGATTTCGTTTTCTTGTTTGTTTATGTTTATACGCACAAACACATGTGTACACACACACACACACACACATACACACACACACACACACACACACACACACACACACACACAAACACACACCCACACACACATACATATATATATATATATATATATATATATATATACATATGTATGTGTGTGTGGGTGTGTGTTTGTGTGTGTGTTTGTGTGTGTGTGTGTGTGTGTGTGTGTGTGTGTGTGTGTGTATGTGTGTGTGTGTTTGTGTGTGTGTGTGTGTGTGTGTATACATATATATATATATACACACATATGTGTACAGTTCCGGAAATATATTTCTAGTACACCTGCTGGATCCCACATCTGGCAGCCACATTGATGTAAACATAGCGTAAATAGTGTTTTTATGAGTGTTTTTACTACATCATATTCTTCATTATAGAACATTATCTGAAACTGAAATCTCTATTTTCATTGTAGGACTACAGTGAATATAGAGATACTTTATCATTATGTGTGTGTGTGTGTGAGAGAGAGAGAGAGAGAGAGAGAGAGAGAGAGAGAGAGAGAGAGAGAGAGAGAGAGAGAGAGAGAGAGAGAGAGAGAGAGAGAGAGAGAGAGAGAGAGAGAGAGAGATGAGTAACGAATCATAATGTTTAGTTCGTTTCGGTTAATCTAAAATCCCTTTATCTTGTACTAAAATCTGATCATAATTTCGTTATTGTTATTCCATAAGTCGTGGCGCTTATCTGAGTCGCGTCCACATTCAAACAGCCGGGTGAGAAAATACACGTTTGTATGTGACAACTCGAGGAATTACTAGCTGGGTGGTTCCATGCAGGATGATTTTATTCATTGACTGATTTTATCTGCCGCGTCATCATCTAAGGTCATTAGCGACGTATTCAAAATATAACGATAGCGTGAGGCTTGGGGGCAAAGTACACAGGTAAGGAAGCAGCGAAAGGGTTAAGAATGAGTTAATGATTAGGGTAAAGTTACATGTTAAACAGTACCAGAGGGTAGTATGATAGTAGAAAGGGTAGAGAGGGGGAGCTGATGGGGTATGATATAAGGTAAAGGTTGTTAGAAGAGAGAGTTAAGGGAATAGGAAGCATTATGATAAAGTATTGTGCCGAAAACGACAAAAATGAGCTTAACGATTTGGACTGGTGGACAGAACAAGGGAATAGAGAAACTGAAAAGGAAAGGAGAAGAAAAGACTATGCAGAATTAGTTGAGTCGAGGGCTGAGGACCATGGGAAAGGTTATCCCCTACAGTGGGCCTCAGTCTGAGAACTTACTCCTAATGCATGTGTTGTATTGTATCTAATATCTTGAAAAAAAAAGTCTTGATCATCTCGGTCTCTACTTTAATTTATCATTTATTCAATCTTTATTTCCATCTGTTTGCCAGTACATACCCTTTTACAGCATATGCGTAGGTGTAGATAAAAATGGCATACGTGTGTTTTTTTCACAAAATCAAAGTTTTCATATATTATCTTTATATGTTTTTTTTTTTTTTTTTTTTTTATTAATAGAATGACTTGTTTTCTTTTCGCCAGATCCAAGCACTGATTTACTAAACAGAAAATATGCTATGTTATTTTAGAACATTAACTGACCACAAAACCGTAGTAGGGCTGACTGTGTGAATGACTGCGTATGTGTGTGTGTCCAGAGGAACTAAAGTAGTTAAACATTCTATTTAAAATCATTGGTTTTATAGTTCATACACATTTTGAACCCCTTCTCGCGCAAAATATAGGAAAAAATATACATATATATCACATATAAACATATATATTTTATTTTTTAAATCATTTTTTTTTTTTTTTTGGGGGGGGGGGGCTTCAGTGAATCAACTAATTGATAGAATACTTATTAATTTTGAAGATCTTTTTCTGTAGTTTCATTTGTAAAGAGAAAAACGGTAATAATTATGGAAAAAAATGAGCAGTACTGGGGGGGGGGGGGGGGGCAATCATGCTTATAATAAGAACAATCTTTCGTTATTAAAAACTTTGTCTAATCCGCGGAACAGAGGTGACGTGTTTATGTGAGGTCCCGGTTTCCTTTCCAGTCCATTTTAGCATAATATATTAGCCACTGGGAAAGTCTCTCATTAGCCGTTTCCCAAACACTGACAACATTTGCCCAAACATTTTCATCGGATTTGAGTCACATGCCTTGCTTGGCCGCGGAAGGAATGCCAAAGGATAACAGAGTTCTGGCGGGAGGAATATATCTTCTAACAATTCATATTATTTGTCTAAGTTGAATCTCCTTTCTGTTTCGGCGAGCTCACCTACACCATGCATTCGTCCCCTTATATTACAGGTCACGTGGCCACTCTTCGCCGTCTCATAGATATGATAGAAAATGAAATTACAAAATATGACATATCAATATCAAAATTTGAACTAAATTAATTTATGAACAAAATGGGAAAAGTTCATTATATTCACACCTGTCATCTCTCAACTAGCAATGGAACTTCCCGTGCGCTCTTCACATACTGAGGGCGAACTGGAGGCGATATTGGCAATGTCGTTTGGTAACGTACTATGGTGAATCCCATCTGCATGTTACCGGGAGACGTAGGTCTTTCTATGCACTTTAGCTGCCTTGGTGGAGGGACATCCGGAATGAGGGCGGTCGTTCAGGGTGGCCCTCCTCCTCCTATTCACCTGTATACCATCGAGCGGCTCTCTGGATATTTCACTGGGAGAGAAATTACTTTTCCTCATCCTAGTGATGGCGGTCGCTATTTGCAATTTCGGATTGCCTTGCGTCCATCTTGAAAAGATGTCACCTTGGCAGCCTCGCATGTAAGTAAGTATGTATACCTCATGAAAATGACAGCGGGTGAATTTCCACTGGATCATGAAACGATTTACGTTCTATCAGAGTGAGAGAGAAAGATGAGGAAGAGTTATAGATAAATTGCAGAAAGGAAGATAGAGAGAGAGAAAGAGAGAGAGAGAGAGAAGAGAGAGAGAGAGAGAGAGAGAGAGAGAGAGAGAGAGAGAGAGAGAGAGAGAGAGAGAGAGAATAAAGAAAAAGAAAGGGAGGAGAAAGCGAAGGAAAAGGAGGAGGGGAAAGGAGAAAACGAAAGAGAGAAAGAGACCAGCGATACCTTCAAAGTGCAAAAGGTATAGCGCTCACCCATGAACTCTACCTATGTTGCTTTCCCATTCGCCCTTTCATCCCATGCCTTTCTCTCAGGCAGCGTAGATCGCACTATTCTGAACGTGAAAGTCCCATTCATCCTTGTTGGTGACTATTCCTTGCCCGCGTCACGGATATTGCTGTTTTTAAGGCCTCGCTTGCAGACAGGCCTTCAACATGGGGCGGGCCTACGATCGGGCGGTTTGTGATATACTGTGTGGTAGTAGAAGTGATAGATATCAACTGAAATTAAATCAATATATATATATATATATATATGTATATATGTATATACATATGTATATATGTATATATATATGTATATACATGTATTTATATATACGTATATATGTGTATATATATACACACACACACACATATATATACATATATATATATATATATATATATATATATATATATATATATATATATATATATATATATCAATAGGGGCATTGATTCATTGCTACACACGCACACGCACACACACACACACACACACACACACACACACACACACACACACACACACACTCAACACGCGCACACATGCACTAAGAAATGCAATTGAACAGTAATTGATTCGAGAAATATTGAATTTAGACAAAGAGCCTTCATGATCTTTCGGAGAGCTATGGCAGAATCGATATGCCCGCTGCTCCCCACGCGGAGGCCCAGCGATCGAATCCCTTCCAAGCCAAGTGGAAAATCTTTCGCGTAGTCGCCGTTTTTTTCTTTTATGGTCTTTTCGCTTGTTTTTTTTTTTTTTTTTTTTTTTTTTTTTAACACAGTCGCTCGCAAATAAATATATGCTTCTGTTTAAATCGGATTAGTCTGTTGTACAAATTAAGCTTATTATTTCTTCGTTAATGCTTTTGTTTCCATGATTGTTGTTCTTGTTGTTGTTTTTGTTGATAATATTTGTTTTCATTAATATTATTATTATTGTTTTCCTTGTTTTTAGTTGTAATTGTTATTAACATTGTTATCATTATTGTTGTTATATTGTTGTTTTGTTATTACCATTGTTATTATTATTGTTGTCATATTGTTGTTTTGTTATTAAAAAATACGCTTATCATAGTTGCAAATATTCTGTTTATTGTTCTTAAAGTTATTAAATTATTATTATCATTATTATTTATTTCATTATCGTTACTTTTCAACTTCTCGCTCTGCATGTGCCGTTTTATCCCCATTGTAGTTGTTGTTGTTATTATTTTTGTTATTATTGTTGTTGTTGTTTTCATGCTGTTATTTTTATTTGTACTACTGCTACTACTATTGCTATTATTATTATTATTATCATTATTATTATAACTATCATCATTATTATTATCATTATTATTATTACTATCATCATTATTATTATCATTATTATTATAACTATCATCATTATTATTATCATTATTATTATAACTATCATCATTATTATTATCATTAATATTGTTGTTGTTATCATTATCATTATTGTTATTATCACCATTATCATTATATTTATTATTACTCTCCTTATTATCTATAATAACATCATCACCATTATACGTCTATCAAAAATCTCTGTTACAGTTACAATCATCACCATTATCGTTATTAGCTTTCTATTGAACCCTTTAATGTTCTAAAATTATTATAATGTAGCATATTTCCTGTTTATTGAATCGTTGCTTGCATTTGACGAAAGGAAAATACTCAAATCCTTTCATTAGTTCGTAAACATGTCAAGATGCTATGATATATATGTTTTTTAATATATATTTTAGAGCACATGTATTTGTAGTTGGCTCTTTGCCTTTTGATATTCATCCTCCTTGGAACTATCTATCTGTCCATCTATATATCTCTATCTCTCTCTATATATATCTATCTATCTAACTATATACAGAAGAGAGAGAGAGAGAGAGAGAGAGAGAGAGAGAGAGAGAGAGAGAGAGAGAGAGAGAGAGAGAGGAGAGGGAGAGGGAGAGAGAGAGAGAGAACGAGAAAGAAAGAGCGACGTGAGAGCGAGAGAGAGAGAGAGAGAGAGAGAGAGAGAGAGAGAGAGAGAGGGGAGAGAAGAGAGGAGAAAGTAGAGAGAGTGGAGAGAGAGAGAGAGTCGAGAGCGAGCGAGGGGAGAGAGAGAGAGAGAGAGGAGAGAGAGAGAGAGAGTAGAAAATGAGAGAGAGAGAGAGAAGAGAGAGAGAGAAGAGAGAGAAAGAGAGAGATAGAGAGACAGACAGACAGACAGATATATATGTGTTTGTGCATACATATATACCCTCTTTCTCTCAATTCCCCTCCCCTCCCCTCGCCGCCGACGTGTGCCCAAACCTAACCCGCCCCGAACGCCCAGTTTCCCCTCCCTCCCCCCCTCTTTCCCCTCCCCGGTCCTCTCCCCTCTACCCTTTTTCCCCCTCATCTCCAGTCTTCCCTTTTCCCTCTCCCCTCCTTCTTCTTCCTTCACCTTCTTTTCTAACCTTCTACTTCTTGGTTCCTTGTATATTTTTCCTCTCTAAAGCTTCCTTTCCGTTCACTTTTTGTTCCTTTTCCTCTTTTTTAACCTCTGTCCCTTTCCCCTTCCTCTCTTTCTCCTTTACCGGGGCATTTCCCTTTCGTTTTCTCCCATTCCCCCCCTTTATCTATACCCCCCTCCTTCCCTCTCTCTTTCCTTTTCCCCCTCCACCCCCTCCTCCCTCCTCCCTCATTCTACTCC
Source organism: Penaeus chinensis (assembly GCF_019202785.1). Taxonomy (NCBI): domain Eukaryota; kingdom Metazoa; phylum Arthropoda; class Malacostraca; order Decapoda; family Penaeidae; genus Penaeus; species Penaeus chinensis. The sequence goes on from NC_061858.1 coordinate 17,377,070, forward strand.
CTTCCCCCCCCTTCCCTTCCCCCTCATTCTCCTCTTTTCCCCCTCCTCCTCCTCGTCCTCCCCCCCTCTTTTTTCTCCCCTCCTTTTCCCCCTCCCCTCCTCGTCCCCCCCCCTCTTCCCCCCCCTTTTCCCCCCTCCCCCCCTCCTCCTCCCCTCCCCCCTATTCTCCCCCCTTTTCCCCCCCTCCCCCGTCCCCCTCATTCCCCCTTTCCTTTTCCCCTCCCCCTCCCCCTCCCCCCCCCTTGCCCCCTCTCTCCCCCCCTTCCCCCCATCCCCTCTCTCTTTTCCCCCCCCTGTTTTCTCCCTCCCTCCCCTCCCCCTCCCTCCCCTCCTCCCTTCCCCCTCCCCTCCTCCTCCTCCCCTCCCCCCGCATTCTCCTCCCTTTCCTTTCCCCCTCCTCTCCTCCTCCTCCTCCTCCCTCATTCTACCTCCTTTCCCCCCCTCCTCCTTTCCCCCCTCATTCTCCCTCCTTTTCCCCTCCCCCTCCTCCTCGTCCTCCCCCCCTCATTTCTCCCTCCCTTTCCCCCCTCCTCTTCCTCCTCCTCATCCTCCTCTTTCTCCCTCCCTTTCCCCCTCCTCCTCCCTCTCTTCCCCCCTCATTCTCCTCCTTCCCCCCTCCTCCTCCCTCCCTTCTCCCTCATTCTCCCTCCCTTCCCCCCTCCCCTCCTCCCCCTCCCCCTCCTCCTCACTCCCCTCCCCCCTCATTCTCCCTCCCCTTCCTCCTCCTCCTCCTCCTCCCACTTCATTCTCCCTCCCTTTCCCCCTCCTCGCCCCTCCCCCCCCCCCCCCCGATGGTCTCCGCTGTACATGATGGCACAATCAATGCTCCCGGATCGGGGTTTCATTTCACGGCAAATTTCGTCCGGGATCCAAAAGCGCTCGTAGACCCTCCCCCTGCCCCTTCCCCCCCCATTCTCTCTCCTCCCACCCACCTCCCTCCTACGAGCCTCCTTCTCTCTCTTCTCTCTCTCTCTTCTTTTTTAATTTTTTTTTTTTTTTTTTTTTTTTTTTTTTTGAGGAGAAGGAAGAGGAGGAGGAATACTAAGAAACGGGGTGGAGGGGAGGGGGGGAAGGGAAAGATTGAGGGAGGGGTAGAGTGGGGATGAGGGTGGGGGTTGAGGGAGGGGGTTGGGGCGGGTGGTGGTGGGGTAGGGGTATGGGGGTGAGTGGGGTGGAGAGGGTGGGGATTGGGGGTTAATTGGTGGGGGTTGGGGAGGGGGGGAGTGGGTAGGGGTGTGGGGTTGGGGTAGGAGGGGGAAGAGAGGGGAAAGTTAAGTAAGCAAGAGGGAGAGGGTTATGTATGAAGAGGGAGAGGAGGAAAGAAGAAGAAATGAACGTTTAGAAAAAAAAAAAAAAATGATAAAGCGAAGAGGGAGAAGAAGGGAAAGGAGAGAGAAAATAGAAAAAGAAAATCTAGACAAAAACAAAACCACGAAACAAGAGAAAAGTGACAAAGGAAGAGAAAACGGAAAATGCAAAAGAAGAGAGAAGAAAGAAAAAAAAAGGGGACGAAAAGAAAAAAAAGACGAAGCCAGAAAACAAAAGGAATAGAAGAAAGAAAAGGATACAAAAAAGAGAGAGAAGCAATAACAGAAAATGCATGGGAAAGGCAGTGTAATTAGTGCCAAAACAAGGAAAATTTCGGAGACATAGAGAAGCAGGAAGAAAGCGAGAAAAGGGAGAGAAACCGAAAGAAAAGAGAGAGAAAGGGGAATGCGAAGAGAGAGAAAGGGGAGAAAGAGGAGAGAGAAAGGGGAGAAAGACGAGAAAAAGAGGGGATAGATGCCGAAAGGAAGAGAAAGAGAGGGAGAGAGAGGGGAGTAGAAGACGAAAAAAAGAGAAAGAGGAGAGGGAAAGAGGAAGAAAGAGGAAAGAGAAGCCGAAAGGGGGAAGAAGGGAGGAAAAAGGAAATGAGAAACCGAAAAGGAAAGAAAAAAGAGAAAATAAAAAGGGAAGGAAAAACAGAAAAAAAATCAGAAAAAGGAAGAAGAAGAGGAAAATCAAGGAACAGGAAGAAAAGAAATGCAAAGAAATCAATATAAAGATGCAGAGAGGAAAAACCAGAACGAGAAGAAATAAGAGAGATTACGGTTAAAGAGAAGTCAAAGGGAAGAGAAAGAGGGGGAGAAGGAGAAGGAGAGAAAAGAGAGAGAGCAGAAGGGAGAGAGAGAGAAGAGCGAGAGAGAAGATAGAGAGAAGAGAGAGAGAGAAGAGAGAGAGAGAGAGAAGAGAGAGAGAGAAGAGAGAGAGAGAAGAGCGAGAGAGAAGAGAGAGAGAGAAGATAGAGAGAAGAGAGAGAGAGAAGAGAGAGAGAGAGAGAAGAGAGAGAGAGAAGAGAGAGAGAGAAGAGAGAGAGAGAAGAGAGAGAGAGAAGAGCGAGAGAGAAGAGAGAGAGAGAAGATAGAGAGAAGAGAGAGAGAGAAGAGAGAGAGAGAGAGAAGAGAGAGAGAGAAGAGAGAGAGAGAAGAGAGAGAGAGAGAGAAGAGAGAGAGAGAAGAGAGAGAGAGAGAGAAGAGAGAGAGAGAAGAGAGAGAGAGAAGGGGGAGAGAGAACAGAAAGAGAGAAGAGGGAGAAAGAAGAGAGAGAGAGAAGAGAGAGAAACAAGCGAGAGAGGAGAAGGGAGATAGAGAGAAGAGAGAGAAACAAACGAGAGAGGAGAAGGGAGAGAGAGAGAAGAGAGAGGAAAAGGGAGAGAGAGAAAAGAGAGAGGAGAAGGGAGAGAGAGAGAAGAGAGAGAAACAAGCGAGAGAGGATGAAGGGAGAGAGAGAGAAGAGAGAGAAACAAGCGAGAGAGGAGAAGGGAGAGAGAGAGAAGAGAGAGAGGGGAGACACTCATTTAAGTGGGTATTTACACTAGTAGTTTGAGAATGAGAGAGCAGCGTGGAAGGGGACCTAGGGAGGTGGGGAGAGAGATGGGGAGGGAGAGAGAGAGAGGGAGTAGTAGGGAAGGGAGAGTCGGGGGGGGGTAATGGGGGGGGGGAGGGAGAGAGAGACAAGGAAAGCCTGGTTAATTTTTCTTCTTTTTTTTACGACACAGATGCTACAGACGGAGCTTCAAGCCGACTGGATGACAGAAATGAAGATGTTGGAAGCAATGATAGTGACAATAGACGTTAATTAATGTTATTCTTTTGTTTAATATTCACATGATCGTTTATAAGAAGAATTATTAAAGGATGTCTTTACAGTACAAACCTTATGCTCCAGTTTATGATATTTCTGATATACACTTATTCTTATTCTTATAATCTAGGTGATAATCATCATCATCATTATTGCGATAATCATAAGCTTCAT
>NC_061858.1:17390366-17395366 GCF_019202785.1 Penaeus chinensis
TGTTTATCCCTCCTTCACAGTCCTCTTCTTTCTCTTTCCCTCTCTTCCCCGCCACTCTCTCCTCTCTTTCCCTTCACCTAAACTCCTTTCCACCATCCTGTCTTCTCGTCTCTTCCTCTCCCTCTTCTTTCTCTCTCTCTCTCTCTCTCTCTCTCTCTCTCTCTCTCTCTCTCTCTCTCTCTCTCTCTCTCTCTCTCTCTCTCTCTCTCTCTCTCTCTCTCTCTCTCTCTCTCTCTCTCTCTCTCTCTCTCTCTCTCTCTCTCTTGTCACTCTTTCTCCTCCTCTCTTCTATCCCCTCCTACATCCATTATTCCTCTTCTCCTCCCTACCCATCTTTCCCCTCTATCTCTATCCCTTCTTTCTACTTCTTTTTCTACCCCTTCCCGCCCCTTCCTACCTACTTCTCCTCTCCTACCCTTCCTCACTTCCTTCCTACGGGGGGAGGGGGGGAAGGGGGAGACATAATGCCAGGTGATGAGACCCAAGACTGCCATTACAATGCCACGGTCCAGTGCCACGTTTCAAAGAGTGTTTCGAACAGTGAAAAAGAGAGAGAGAAAACCATTTTTTTAGACAAAAAGCTAACGTCTTAGTGTGATTACTGCATGATGAAAATAAAGAGTAGAGTAGAGAGATATATAGATAGATAGAGAGAGGGAGAGAGAGGGAGAGGGAGAGTGAGAGTAAGAGAGAGAGAGAGAGAGAGAGAGAGAGAGAGAGAGAGAGAGAGAGAGAGAGAGAGAGAGAGAGAGAGAGAGAGAGAGAGAGAGAGAGAGAGAGAGAGAGAGAGAGAGAGAGATAGAGAGAGAGAGTGAGAGAGTGAGAGAGTGAGAGAGTGAGAGAGAGAGAGAGATATAGAGCTCGAGCAATTAAGACAAAGCATAACCACTGTAGAAGAACTTTCAAATGATTATACTAGATAGTAAATCTTCATCCTAAATCTACTTTTAGAATTTGTATTTTGTTTACCTTGAATCGTTGCAAATCCTGTTATTTTTGTTTTTAATCACTTTTGGAAATAAGAATAATTTACAGAAAGAGAGGAAACACGAGACAAAATTATGTAATTATCATAGAAATCTTGATAGTTGTTATTATTAAGCAAATTATGATAGTTATAATCAATAATTATTGTCATATGCAACTAACTATCATTATATATAATTTATAATTAATAATTATCATCATATGCAATAGAATACAACTAACTATTATTATATATAATTTATAATCAATAATCATTACCATAAGTAACAAAATACAATTAACTATTATCATATATAATATAATAATAATCTTATATCATTATGAAGGATAGATAAGAAGTGCTGAGGCGAAAATGGGAAAGGAAAGAGAAGGAGGAGGAGAGAAAGAAAGGGAAGAAGGACAGAAAGGAAGAATAGAATGAACTCTTGATTCCAGGCGGAGGTAGGAGGAGGGAGAAGAGGCAATAGAAAGGATTAGGAGAGGGGTATAAGATAAATGATGAAACTGAACGGAAGAGGAGGAAGGAGAGAGAGAAAACAGGAAAAGATGAAACAAGTGTAGAGCGCAGGAGAGAGAGAGAGAGAGAGAGAGAGAGAGAGAGAGAGAGAGAGAGAGAGAGAGAGAGAGAGAGAGAGAGAGAGAGAGAGAGAGAGAGAGAGAGAAACAGAGAGAGAGAGAACAAAAAAAAAAAAAAAGCGACAAAGCGAGAGACAGAAAGAAATCAAGTAAGAGACAATGTGAGAAACAAAGACACACACATAGAACAAAACGACAAGACACAAACACACGCCAAACATAAAGAAATAAACAAGACAAAATGAAACGAGAAAGCCGAAGGAGGTGGCAACACAGAACCAGAGACTCACTCACTGTCGCTTCTGTACAAATCCTAACTTCTTTTCCCCTTTGACCTTTGACCTTGCTAAGTTCGAGAGACTTGAACTTGCACTAAGTCGGAAACGAAAGATCGCGCGTTACGTATTAAATAACTTTTGCGAGAAAGAGAACGTGACAGATGATCTAACTTTGTTCATGTTCTTAGTACTGACGAAGGACAAAAGCGAAAATTAGTGTAGTTTTCATTTTCATATTATTTGTATCGAGTTTGTATGTTTATTTTAAGTGCTATGTAATAGAAATAGAAAGAAATGAAAGGTGAAAGAATTAAGTACTTTTTTAAATGTCGGAAATAGGGAAATGAGGATGATATATCGATAAATAATTTATGTCTGCCTAGGTTTAATGTACAGAACACACAATAATGAAACACGAGATATTTGAAATCCATTTTAAATAAAGTTTAAGATTTCCAGATAATAAAACGCAATATAATTTAATTGAGGTCGAAATGACAGTATCGGGTTTGAATTTAGTTAAAAAAATAAGTCAATATTTTATTTCTTTCGTAGATAGAAGGTCAAGGTTTAATAATAACCAATAAAAGGAAGCTTTTTTTATTTTTTTTTATTTGCCTTTAATATTTGTTCAACAATGGAGCTTCAACAACGACCCTTTCTCAGCGATTCAATTTTCTTTTTTACTTTTTGTATTTTTTGAAGCATCGAATCACGATTGGAATAAATACAAATCGAGAAATAGACTGATATAGCGACTACCTAAGATTCGAAACTATGTTCTACAATGACGATGATGACGATACTGATAATTATAATGATCATGGTGATGTAGATAATAATGACGACGATGATGATAACGTTTGTTCCCTTTCCTTATTTTGAGGAAGAAGGAAGAGGTGGATAATTAAGTATGGCAGAAGAATAAATGGGGAAGGAGCAGCAAGAGGAGAAGATAGAGGAAGAGGAAGAAACAAAGAAGAGGGAGAAGAAGGAGGAGGAGGAGGAGGAAGAGGGGCAAGAATAGGAGGAGGAGGAGAAGGAGGAGGAGGAGAAGGAGGAAGAGGGAAAGGAGGAGAAAACAACAAGAAGTAAAGTAGGAAGGAAAGGAAAATAAGAAAGATAAGAGAAAGATCAAATTGATAGAAATAAGAATCATAATTAAAGAGAAAAAAAAACCCCTCAAATATGCAGTTCAAAATTCTCCTTGTAAGTATTTATAATGAAACGGATCCCACTTTTTCCCCCTGACAGATAAGTTCTCAAGAATACTCGATAAAACGCCGTCCAGATGCATTCTTTTAAAAGCTCTTACGATCGCGATTTGAATTAGATCGCCGAGGATTTTGTCCGAGAATTGGAATGAAAGAATGGCAGTCGACAATAGGAGACATAGCGAGGGGGGGAAAAAAGAATGGAAGGGAAAGAATAAAAAGAAGAAGAAAAAATAAATAAGGGCTCGAGTTTCACGGTAATTAGATTACTAATGAATAGTGAAGGATGCAATTTCCGGATTTCAGACGCGGAAAGCGGAAGAGGGAAAGGGAGAGGGAGAATAAAGCAAGGGCGAGGGGAGACCGCAAAGAAATAGAAATGGCGAGTGATAGATGGGTGGAGACAGATAGCAAGCCGGATAGATTTTTTTTTCTACAGACGAGCGGTGAGATAGATAGATATTTAAGGACAGATAATTAGATGGCAAGTCCATACAGACAGAAGTAAGAAACCGAGAAGCAGATAGACGTGCGAGATAGATAGAGAGAAAAGAATGAAAAGAAACAGAGGCAGAATATTGTTTGAAGACAGACAAATGAGTTGCATTTGTTAGCATAATATATCAGTCACTTAGCATTCAGGAGTGGGAACAAGTGATAAAAATATTATTATTGGTATTACCCCAATTTCCGCTTCTATTCTGAATTTGGAATTAATCTTCGATAAACCACTTACATATTAATCCAATGAGTCTACTACCAGATCAGCCTTCCAGTCATTTAAGCATTACATTCAAATTAGCAATTAATTCTAGGCGCTTCATATATTTTTTTCCATTTTTTAATTAATTTTCTTCTTATTATTTTATTTTTTTACTTTTTTATTAACCAGCTTCTTGATTAAACTCACGTACAAACACATTTCATCAAAGCTTTATATACCCCCGCGGGCTGCACTTTTATGACGAAACAAAATGCAGATTTGAGAACTGGACAGACAGGATAGTGAAGCCTTCTCGGACAAACGTGTCTTATTTTCCGTGTTATGGCCTCTGCCTCCCTCCCTCATTTGCATGCGGTGTGCTTGGGTGAATACGCACACAGATGCACGTAAGTACATGCACATGCGTTCGTATATGTGTGGTTGGTACACACTCACGTATAGTATAGTATGGTAGATGCGCACATATGGTATGTACGTATGGTATGTGTAAATGTACATATGTACATATTTACAAACATGCGCAAACACTAATCCACACACACATACACACAGCGATAAACACACACACATACACACAGAGATAGATACACACATACACACAGAGATAAATACACACACATACACACAGAGATAAACACACACATACACACAGAGATAAAGACACACACATATAGAGAGATAAACACACACACACACAAATAAATGAATGTGCCTATACACAAAGGAATGGCAAAAATGAATAAAAACGTGAAAAAAGTCGCTCTTCTCACTTCTCTTTCGCTAGGAAACAAAAGCTATCGATTGGTTTTAATTCCTGTCTCGTAGTCGTCTGGTTGCGTATTCGTAGTAGAAAAGGGAAACCATTTTCCCGCCATTTTTCCTTTTCTTCTTATTCTTTCCATCTTCCATGTTTTTTCGTCCCCCTTTTTCTTTCATTCTTATTCTTCCATTTATTTTGATTCCCTATTTTTGTTTTAAAAGATTTCCTATTTTGTTAAAAAAAATATATATATATATATACTCTAAAGCTGCATTCTGTCTCGAGGGGGTAACAGAGACAAATATTTTAGTCTCGTAGGCCACCAAGAGCAAGGGTTTCCTTTTGTCTTAGCGGGCAACGCAAACACACTCGCATACGCACACGCACATATACATATGTAAACATACATGTGGATACACACACAGACGAATTTACACATACACACAACACAACACAACACA
>NC_061858.1:17397866-17402866 GCF_019202785.1 Penaeus chinensis
TCCTACACACACGAATTTGAAATAAGTGTTTCTTTTCAATGAGACTTTTCAAAGGGTGTTATGCTCTAATTCAGATTTTAGTTGTGAAGGACTATCGGCGTTTTATTGTTGGTATGTGTTTATTGATTAGAATTTTATCTCTTTTATTCTATAATACCGATTTTCAAGAATGAATTGCCTTTCCGGACTGATTCGTAATTTTCCTTTTGTTATCATTATTTTTCTTAGTTCTTTTACATATCATTATAAGGTTATTGTTATTATTAGTTTTCATTCTCTTCACCTTTTCTGGGATTTTTAAAGGATATCGTTTAGTCTTTAAGCGCTTAAACTACATTTATAAACTTGCACTTCAAATAACCAAATTATCATTCTTCAAGGATTCTCCCTCAGTTTCCAAATTCTCTATTTTCCACATCATTATTCTTGCAATGACATTTCTCCGAGAAAATGTCGTTTTTTTTCCGTTTATGAGATTCCAACCTCCCATTGGCGCCTTCAGCTCATCAAAATTTCTCTTTAGCCAATCAGAGACGAGGATCAACGGATATGAGACAGGAACCGGCCAATCATAAGGCGTCTGGGTCACGTGATACAAGATCGGATCCAACTTCCGGTTTACATCAGTGGAATACGTTTCTTATGATGTATTTTAGTGAATTACGTTCATAAAGAATTTATGCAGGATGTTAATTGAATCCTTTATGCTCTGACAGTAATAAATATCTGATTGAAATTAGTTAATGAGGATCACAAGAAAAAAAAAAATATATTTTGGAAACTCTACTCTAAATACAGATAGATAGACAGATAGATAAACCGACAGTGAGATAAGCAAATAGATACTTGAACAGATAGACAGACATACATATATATATACAGACAGATAGACATGTAGATAAATAGATAGATAAAAGAGAGATAAATCAATAACAAGATGAATAAAAAGATAGAAGAATATCAAAAGCGGCTGTAATATCCGATAAAATGCCCATGAAATGAAAGTTGATTTTATCAGGATTATTTACGTCACTAGGAGTCCTGTTATGACGTCAGCTACGACTGGAAATGCCACTCCTATCACAGATGATGCGCAGTACATCAGATATTACATATTCGCATTCATCAACACTTCCTTTCTGTCAGTTTCATTGTCGGGGAAAAGGTAATGTGTTTGATATAGTTTATTTTGTATTTTTCATCTTAATTTAATTTGTTTCTGTTTTTATATTTTTCCCCTTTCTTTCCCCCTTTCTGTCTCTGTCTTCCCTCCCTCTCCTCTCCCTTCCTGTTAATATGTCAGTCTCTCTCTCTCTCTCTCTCTCTCTCTCTCTCTCTCTCTCTCTCTCTCTCTCTCTCTCTCTCTCTCTCTCTCTCTCTCTCTCTCTCTCTCTCCTTCCCTCTCTCTTTCTATCCCTCCGCTCTCTCCCTCCCTCCCTCACCCACCTTCCTTCCCTCCCATCCCCCCTCTGTCTCTCTCATTCTCTCTTTCTCTCTCTATCGCCACAATGACCGCGCTCACCATCAAATCACACCCAAAGCCTTCATTTTCACAATCGACACCATACCGCCACAACTGTCACTACCGAGTCATCCTCACCATCAAAAATATCAGCTGGAACTCGTAACCTTATTTCCGTGTCGTGGATCGTTTATCGTAACTTTTCTTTTCCTCCTTTTTTGTGTATATTTTCCCATTTTCTCTTCGTTTATCTTCTGTTTATCTGTGGTTGTTGTATTTTTTAAAATAAAAACGTTGAAGGAAGAGAAGAGAAATGAGTGATAAATGAGGTATGAGAGAGGAAGATAAAGACGATTGTTTATCTACTTATCTACCGGTCTCTATCAATTTATCAGTTTATCTATTTATCCATTCCTTTGCCTGTGTATTCATTTATTAATTCATTAGTTTTTCTATGCATCTGTAAGGACAGATACATAAAAGTGATATAAATTTTATAGCCACTATAACCAGCTATGAAGACGAGTACTAACTTCAAATAAAATTTCATAAATAAATAAAACAAAACAAAATATGTATATATGATTCGAGTCAGAGAAACTAGATTAAATAATATACTAAAACAGAACAATGATGATGGTTAGAGAACAAATTCACACTAACTACAAAGTCATTTAAACAAAATTTTGAATGGATAATGTTCTAAAAGCTGTTTAAGGAAAACTACGCTATTTCAGTAGTCAGTTCACAGTTCGTATAGTTAATGATTACTAGGTAACTATATAGGTTTTTATTATTAATATATCCATCTATAAATTACACAAAATAAATACTAAATACATTAATTCATAAATTGATCAGAAACAAAACAGCTCAATGTTCACTGGGAAACGTCTCACAAATCAAAGTTCAAGCAGATTATTTCCGTAAATGGCTAGAGATAACAGTGAATGAAACGTTTAACCAACAACTTTATCTTGAGTTATGAGAATTTAATGTGGTTTATGATGGCATTCTGGACTTAATGTATTAGGACAGTGTGATTAATTAATAGCACTAAAATGAGAATTGTTATGTTTAACTTCCCTCGTGTGTTGTAATTATAATGAGTGTGCTGTTACAGGCCGAGGTCTTCTGAATATATGTTACGAGTCGCTCTTGTCAAAGGAATCTTTATATAACTGTCAAACATATCGAAATAGTTGTTTTAAAAGAATGACTTTTGAGTTGATCTAGTATTGCTGTGTAGCTAAGCGTCTTCGAAGATTATTTGGATATAACTGAAGTTCTCCCTCCTTCTTTACGACTGTCGTAACCAAAAAAACGGGAAATTTGTTGTCTATAAGTATTACCATCACGGCAGTCATCGGTATTCGCGCTAAATTGATGGGAGTTTAATATCCGTCATTACAACGAAGAAGAGATTAGATGAAAAAAGTGAACTATACCAAAAGACTTATGACTGCTAGTAAAATAAATGTGAGTATGTTTCATATACATAGGATAATGTTCTGCTTTGTGAAAAATATTTTAGATAACACGTACTTGGCTCTGATATATATCCACGTACATCTCTCACACACAACTCCAAAAACATGCACATAATGACAAAAAGGCCTATATGAACGAATCTACGGATACACTACAGTCACACAGACATACACAGCCAGTACCAGTATATAAAGAGCGGTCCCTCGGCGAGCCATAAAATAATGCGAATATGTATGAAGACTTTTCAATATTGGCACATGCTGACTTAATTTCCGTTCAAACTGACTGCAGATTTTCCAGTAACAACCTCACTGACGCGGGGACTATAGCTGTGTTGATATCTACTTCTCTCTCTTTCTGTTTGCTTTTGTCTCTGTCTGTCTGTTTGTCTGTCTCCCTCCCTCCTTCCCCCCTCCCTCCCCCCTCATTTGTTTGTCATTGTTTTTGTCTGTTTTGTCTGTCTCTTTCACTCTCTCTCTCTCTCTCTCTCTCTCCCTCTCTTTCTCTCTCTCTCTCTCTCTCTCTCTCTCTCTCTCTCTCTCTCTCTCTCCTATCTCTCTCTCTCTTTTCTCTCTCTCTCCCTCTCTCTCTTCTCTCTCTCTCTCTCTCTCTCTCTCTCTCTCTCTCTCTCTCTCTCTCTCTCTCTCTCTCTCTCTCTCTCTCTCTCCACCCAACTCTCTCTTTCCACACAAGCAGCATTCATGTCAATAGTTTATTCTCTGCAACCGAATCGCCTGACACACGCACGAAAACACCTGTTGTTAAAAAAAAAAAAAAAAAAAAAAAAAAAAACTTAACGAACAGATCTGTACTGTAAATCCGGTTTTTGTTTAACGATGAAAGAGTAAGCCTGCCAAGTGCCTTTTAATGATATCCGTATTTGCACATGCTAAATTAATGAATATGTTAATTGCGCAGATGTAAGCCTGGATATGATTTGCATAAAGTTGCATTTGATTCAGGAACTACGCGGATGCTTGATGATAGCAACACAAACGCAAGCCACCGCCGGTCTTGCATCACGCACACAAACTCACAGAGGTACACAGGTACACATATAAACAAGTAAACGCACTTCTAAATACACACGACGCCAATATAGAAGCATGTACAAACGTACATGCTTATAGGGACTTGGACACAAACACACACACACACACACACACACACACACACACACACACACACACACCTTTGTATCCTTATCTATAAATAATACCTCATCCGTGACACATAGGCCGTACATGACCGATACGAGACAGATAGGCCTACTTATTATTCAGCTGTTGTTTGCCATTACAAACACATGTTGAAGCATCAACCATGTTGTTTTTTACGAAAAATATATCCGTCCATATAGATGCGTATTTTTTTTTTTTTTTTCTGTAACCATTATCTTTATTATTCTAGCCATGTATATATTCTAACGTAACCATTAGTATCATTTTTTTGTTGTGGGAAGGAGGGGGGAAGAGGGATGGGGGGAGGGGGGAAGAGGGAAGAGGGATGGGGGAAGATGAAAAAGGGATGGGGGGAGGGGGATAGAGGGATGAGGGGTGAGGGGGAAAGAGGGATGGGGGGAGGGGGAAGAGGGATGGGAAGGGGGAAAGAGGGATTGGGGGGGGGAGGAAGAAAGAGGGATGGGGGTGAGGGGGGAAGAGGGATGGGGGGAGGGGGATAGAGGGATGAGGGGTGAGTGGGAAAGAGGGATGGGGGTGAGGGGGGAAGAGGGATGTGGGGAAGGGGGAAAGAGTGATGGGGGGAGGGGGAAAGAGGGGTGGGGGGGAGGGGGGAAGAGGGAGGGGGGGGGGGGGGAAGAGGGAGGGGGGGAAGGGGTAAAGAGGGAGGGGGGAAGGGGTAAAGAGGGATGGGGGGAGGGGGAAAGAGGGATGGGGGGTAAGGGAGGAAGAGGGATGGGGGGAGGGGGAAAGAGGGATGGGGGGTGAGGGGGATAGAGGGAGGGGGGGAGGGGGAAAGAGGGATGGGGGAAGGGAATATTTTTTATGACTGTAACGGTCATAACTGCCATAGATGTCTACTAGCATGT
>NC_061858.1:17407866-17420366 GCF_019202785.1 Penaeus chinensis
TTCGCAGGTGGTTAAATCTCGTGAGCAATGTCATTTTGCTTCGAGGATTAGGTGGAAAAGGGGGTTGGGGGTTGGGGGGGTGGAAAGGGGAGGGGGGAGGATGGGAAGGGGATGGGGAAGAGGTACAAGGAAGGAGGGAAGTGGAGGGGGGGGGGGGCGGCAAGGGCGGAGGGAGGGTGCCGAGAGTGTATTGGGAGGTAGGGAGGGGGAGAGATATGGGGTAATAGGGAGGGAATGGGGAGAAGAGGATGGGTAGGGAGGAGAGGGATGAAGAAAACGACATTTTGCAACTTGGAGAAAATATCTAGTGAATTCTCTCTTTCCCTCTCTCTCTCTCTTTCTGTCCCTGTCCCTCTCTCTCTCTATGCCCCTGTCCCTCTCTTTCTCTCTCTCTCTCTCTATCTATCTATCTATCTATCTATCTATCTATCTATCTCTGTGTCCCTGTCCCTCTCTCTCTACCTTCTTCTCATCCTCTTCCCTTTTTCCTCCATCTCTCTCCCATTTCCATTTCCCTCTCTCTTGCTCCTACTCTCTCTCTCTCTCTCTCTCTCTCTCTCTCTCTCTCTCTCTCTCTCTCTCTCTCTCTCTCTCTCTCTCTCTCTCTCTCCTTCTCACATACGTAAAATGATGAGCCTGTAATGACATTTTTTTTCGCTCAAAGATAATTATTCGTAAAGACTTTCGTAACTGTGTGATGGAATTCTGAAAAGTGTTTTGAAGGAGCCTTTACGTATCTTTCCTTTGCTGTGTATTTATTCATTCGTCTATTTATTTATCTTTTTATTCAATTATTCATTTATTTATTTATCTTTTTATATTTTTTTCTTTTTGTACATAGACACACAGTACGGAAATACAGATATATAACACATAGATACATGTACTCAGAACACTCACAGATACACGGATATCTAGACACACAAACACACATAGCTATACAGACACGCATACACACAACCATACACAAATACGCAGGCACACATAGTAGACGCACGCCCACTTAAACTATCTCTCTCTCTCTCTCTCTCTCTCTCTCTCTCTCTCTCTCTCTCTCTCTCTCTCTCTCTCTCTCTCTCTCGCTCTCACTCTCTCTCTCTCTCTCTCTCTCTCTCTCTCTCTCTCTCGCTCTCTCTCTCTCTCTCTCTCTCTCTCTCTCTCTCTCTCTCTCTCTCTCACGCACACACATACACACACACACACACACACACACACACACACACACACACACACACACACACACACACACACACACAGAGGTCATCATTTTTTTTTCAACTTTCGCTCTCTCTCTCCTTCTACTCTCTCCCCCCCCCCCCCCTCTCTCTCTCTCTCTCTTTCACACATACATGGAGACTATTTTTCCCCTTCTCCCATTCTGTCTCTGTCTCTCTCCATTCTCTGTTATGTCCCCCATCTCTCCTTTTTCTACATTCCCTTTGTCGTTTTCTTTTCACTTGTCCCTCATTCTTCCATAGGCTGAGCCTCGTAGATTATTCTCGCTCTTTGTTTTATTATAAAAATGAGAATGTAAAAATGTGTATTGCAATGGAAGATGGAGATGAAGGAAAATACAATTACTAATAGGAAAAATGCGAATACGGAGGAAGAAAGGTGGGAGAAGTAAACGACGATGGATGGGATAATATGAAGGAGGAAAAGGAGAAAGAAGGTAAAGGGGAAGAAAGGAAGGAGGAAGAAGAAGAAAAAAACATAGCACGATGAGACAACTGGGAGGAGAAGAGGAGGAGGGAGAATAAAGCAGAGGATAAGGAAGAAGAAGGAGGACGAAGAGGAGAAGGAGAAGTAGACGACAACGACGAAGAAGAAGAGAGAGAAAAGGGAGAAGACAAAGAAGAAGAAGAAGGCAAAGAAGAAGGAGAAGACAACACAAAAAGAAGAAGACAAAGAAGAAGAAAAGGAGACGGAAGAACCAGAGATCGGAAAACAAGACACAACAAAAAAGAAGAAAAAGGAAATACAGAGAAGATAATGAAAACCAATCGAAAACAACAGACATAAAATTGATCGCAAAACCCGACAGCAAAACTTCAACGCCACTAGAAATGATAAGCAAAAACTTTAACAATAAGCAGGAAATTAATTCTGATATATACACCATGGACGCGCGTTGTTACCATGGCAACGCAAAATGACAGCTTCGAGAGAGACATAAACTTTGCACATATTTGATAAGGTTTTCTACGGAGATCGGTTGGAATTATAAAAGGATTCTCAAAATGAAGGGGGGAAAAAATGCTCTTGATTCTTATTTATTTCAAAAGAATCGCAGATCATTTTCTTAAAATTAAGATGGATTTCTTGTGCGTTTTTTTTTTTTTTTTTTTTTTTTTTTTTTTTTTTAAGAATTATTTTTATCCGTTATTTTTCTTTTCTTCATTTTCCCTATTTTATATTTTTCCTCTTTTCTCTTTCGTTTTTTTTTTTCATTTTCCTCATTCCTCTTCGTTCTCATTTTCTTCTCTCTTCTCTCGTCCTTCCCTCTTTCTTCTCCTTGCTCTTTTTCTCTTCCCTTTAACTCTTTTTCTATTCTCTTCCTCTCCTTCTCTTATAATTAGTATTTACTTCTTCCTTTCTCCCTTTCTTTTGTTCCCTCCTTCCTCTCCTTCTTTCTTCCTCTCATCTCGTATTCTCATCCTCTTCTTCTCCCCTTTCCTCTCCTTCTTTCGCCTCTCCTTCCTCCAATTCTTATCTTTTCGGTTCTTTTTATCTCCTCCTTTCCTTCTTTCTACCTATTACTTTCCTTCCTTTTCAATCTCTTCTCGTTTTCTTCTTTCCTCCTCTTTCCGTCTTCTACTTGCTTCTCCCTCACCTTCCTCTTCTTACCCCCTCCTCCCATTCCTCCCCTTCTCTCATTTTTCTTTTTCCCTTCCCCTCCTCTCCTTCTCCCCTTCTCTTCCTTCCTTCCCCTTCTTTCCATTCTCCCCTTTTCCCTCCTTCTTCCCCTTTCCCCTCCTACTCCACTTCCCCTATTCTTCTCTTCTTCTCCCTCTCGCCTTTCTCCCCTCCTCTCCTTTTCCCTATTCCCTTCCCCTTCCTCTTCTTTTCCTCTTCCCCCTTCTTTCCTCTCCTTCTTCCTCTTCGTTCATCAAAACCGACATTGTCTTAATATAATCGAAGCGGAAACTTTTTAAAACGTAAACAAACGTTGGTTTTGAAGTGTGCCACAAGACCCTTGTCTTGGTAATTGCCGAGAAATTGAGAGAGAGAGAGAGAGAGAGAGAGAGAGAGAGAGAGAGAGAGAGAGAGAGAGAGAGAGAGAGAGAGAGAGAGAGAGAGAGAGAGAGAGAGAGAGAGAGAGAGAGAGAGAGAGAGAGAGAGAGAGAGAGAGAGAGAGAGAGAGAGAGAGAGAGAGAGAGAGAGAGAGAGAAAGAGAAAGAGAGAGAGAGTGGGGGAGAGGAAAGGGACAAGAGGGGGGAAAGAAAAGATACGATGGAACAAGAAGCATACGAAATTATTGAAAAAAGACGAATAACAAGAAAGAAAATATATCCAAAATCAAAATATACGAACGAGTAAATAATACGGAAAGAATATCAAACAAATTGGCAACCGAAAGCGTAATTCTATCCACCATGACGTCACTGTGTCACTGCCCTCTCTATGCAACTAAGGGCGTAATGGGTGCAGTTTATCATGCGCGGGTGGTTCTTATCGACGCCAGCGCTTTTTTCTGCTGATGTACTGTAATTATCATTATTATCATTTTTATTATTATTGTTGATATTTGTATTATAATCTTTGTTGTTGGCGTTGCTGCTGTTGTTATTGTTATTATTATTGATAATAACATCAATTTATATTTGTCCTTTCAGCCAAAATTATGAAAATACATAATCCCTTTTTTACCTACGATCCTCTTCCTCTTTCAGCCCATTCCCTTTATTATTTGCAAAACAAATCCTCATTCAAGCATACCTCGCGCAACATGACCGCGTATATGTAACCAAAGTACTATTCATAATTCATCGCAGAGTCCATATTACACAGTACAGACATAGTAGTATATCACAGCAACAATAGAGACCACGGGGACAAACACAATCCACGGTTTGGTGTGTTTGCGAGAAATCTGGGGGGGAGGGGGGTGGGGGGAGTGGCTTAGGAAGGGGGGGTCGTGTAGCCGAGGATTTTTTTTGGGGGGGGGTAAAGCGAGGGGGAGGAGGCTCTGGAAAATGAATATCGCTGATGACGAAAGCTGCGAAGATTATGATTATGGTGATTATAAATGTACTAACGCTAATGCTAAAATCAGTATCATGGGTAATAATCATTTACATAATAATGACAATGAGAATAAGCAATTCAAAACTAAAACTACCACATCACCAGAATGATTCCTCATTTAATTAATGGATGCACACTCACAAAGTTTATATCGTACACTCATTACAGTTCGTATCAACTCCGCTGTAACTTCATTTCAGCGAAGACACTCAACACGCAGTCACTGTTGTTGTCTCAGTGGAAGTCTGCTGTCAGAGTCATTAAAATAAAGGTGTTGAATACATTACCATTGTCCGGATATTTTATTAGAATGCGTTAGTTCTATCAGTTTTAAAAGTTTGGCCTTTTTCTGAGATTTATAAAGATAAAAAGAGAAAATTTAACAATTATGTATCTTAAATATCAATTCTTTCATTATCAAAACACATAACAAAGTTATCAGTGGGAAAAAAGTGTATCCCAATGAACTAAAACACGTAAACATGAAACAAATATAAAAGAACAAGAAATCAGATCAAAATAAACGGAATTATCGAAGACTGACATATAACGATCTCCTGACGCTGTATTCCTCGTGCCATTTCACATCGAAACGATTCATAACTCGCACGTCGTCAACTCCTCCAGTTTATAAAGAAAGTTTGTCTAGGTTGTCAAATGCGAACCAAGGAGGCCGACCTAAAGACTGGATTACTTGGAGAAAGTTCAGGGAAACTTGTGAATGACTTTCGCTGCTAAGACCAAAGAAGGGTGTTCCTGGCTGATCTATTCTCTCTCTCTCTCTCTCTCTCTCTCTCTCTCTCTCTCTCTCTCTCTCTCTCTCTCTCTCTCTCTCTCTCTCTCTCTCTCTCTCTCTCTCGCTCTCTGTTCAGCTCTATGTCTGTACGTGTATGGTATATTAAGATGTTTCGAGGCTTCATTCACTCAAAAGTTCAAAGAAAATGAGTTTTTGAAAATAATTTTAAAATGCTCTCAACTTTTAGTAGTAGGATACAGGCCTATCAAAACATAGAACTATGCCCATCAATTATTTATTCAGTAATAAAACAATTACAATTTACCCCCCCCCCCCCACTCACTCACTCACTTCAAAAAGAAAGAAAAAGACAAAGAAAGAAAGAAACACACAGGAATACATGAAATACATTTTATTTATTGCATTACTCTCTTTCCAACAGCTGGACGGCGCTAACCTCAAACCAACCCCGATAGAGCCATTTGAACTTCCAGAACATTCCCGGCGTAAGTATTTTCCTCGTTTATCTATTGTTTATCATTTATTTATCTTTCTATTTATGTATTTGTTTGTTTGTTTATTAAGAGTTCCATGTTGGGGACGGCCCGCACTTCCTGTTTGTACATTAATTAGTTTATTTTTTTCTGTTGTTTCTGTTCATTAATTCATTCATTAATATGTTTCATCAACCCTTTCAGCTCTCGGATATACATTTCACATTTCCAAACTTTGATGGTTAGTCTATAATAGAAAACTATGAATGAAAAAGATAAAAAAGTCATAACATCGGCTAGTGCCATCTATCAAGACGATGCACCGACATATCCAATGACTTATCTATCTGATTTTATTGAAAATAAATTATTGAAATATGAAATAACAAAATATGGCATAACAATTATCATGATTCTTGAAGGCTTGTCTTTTGCGGGCGTTATTTTTTAAAAGCAGATTTTCCTCCTATCATCACTGGAACAAGTCACTGTTTTCGAAGTTCCTCGTTTTTCATTCGTTGTTTTTCCTTACACTTGTTATTGTTGTTGTGAGGCTTTTGATGCTTCATTCAAGAAGAACTTTTGTTTTTAACTTTACTGTTCGTGGTATTGACGCTTTTCTAATATTTCATTATTGTTCATTTACTATTGGTTTTGAATAAGTTAGTGGCGAGTTTAACTGCACTGGAGATATTTCCAGGCGAAATACGGGCTGGAAGAGTGGCAGCGGCTTCAGAAAACTTCATTTCTAAACTTCTTTCGTGTGTGACCAGAACTTCTGAAGAATTTGTAGCTTGACCATGCAACATCTTGAAACTGCATTTCAATACACTCTTCATATTTCTCTCTCTCTCTCTCTCTCTCTCTCTCTCTCTTTCTTTCTTTCTCTCTCTCTCTGTCTTCTCTCTCCTCTCTCTCTCTCTCTCGCTCTCTCTCTCTCTCTCTCTCTCTCTCTCTCTCTCTCTCTCTCTCTCTCTCTCTCTCTCTCTTTCTCTCTCTCTTTTTCTCTCGATATACTGCTTTAATGATAAACATGCGCTTATAAGTTTGTTTATTTATAGAAACGGAAACAATGTAATACGTATTTTATCAAAACAAAAACAAAATGTTATCATGTTTTCTTCTTAAACGCGATCACTATTAGCTTGTAATTATTTGAAGATTTGATTTGCATTAACCCTGTATTTAACTGGCCTGATGCTACTGAAAATACCGTGACCTTTTGCGACATTTAACCCATTCGCCCCGGATTTATGTTCTGTCGCCTGTATTTTATTGTGAATGTTGTTAAACACAGATGGCTCCACATGTGCTCAGCCGGCAAGGAGTCTATCAGTAGCCCCAGTGACCGATCCTGATTTCCCCATTCCTTGAATTGGCGGGAAAATGTGTTTTTTCTTTTTAATACAGTTAATATCGATACTGTTATTATTATTGTTATTAATGTTATGAGTATTAAATTGTTATTAAAATGTCGATAACATTTAAGACAATGAAATAATGCCAAAAGACCCCTTCCAAAAATCGAGGAAAAGGTTAAACGGGTGAGATACGTAGGACTAATAACCGACTCCTTGGTGACTAAGCACTTGTCGAGCCATCTTTGTGTAATTACAATAAATAAACTTGTAATACATTGGGCATGACATGTATTCTTGCCTGGGTTAAGTAATGTATTCATATATGACCTTTTAAAGATGTACAGTTTATGTGAATGGTGACTTGCTTTTTTTCTCTCAACAGATTCCTATGATGAACGAGAAGGACAGTATGTGGACTTGGTGAGTGACATTTTATTTATTTAGTTTCATATTTTGTTACTGATATTATTTTTGATATTATTATTATTATTACTGTTACTATTACTTTATTTTTGTTGCTGTTATTATCATCATTATCATCATCATCATTATTATCAATATGAATATAATTTTTATTGTTAGTAATTATCATTATTATCATAGTTATCGTTATTTTGTTATTGTTGCTATTACTATTACTGTTACTGTTATTGTTACTGTAGTTAATAATGTTATTATAGACATTATTATCATCATAGTCATTACTACCACTATCATTATTTATAGTTATGTTTTTTTATAATCATGATTTGACATCATTATCATTATTATCACGATGTTTATTTCCTTTATAGTTTTTCTAATGTTCCACTGTTGATGATATCAGTAAAGATGATAATTACGATAGTAACAAAATAATTATGCTGTTGATTCCAAGCCCATTGTATTTTAGGGTAATTGTCTTTATCGTTCATTTATACTTTTGATTTACCCGTTAATTACATATTATTACATAATATTCCCCCCACTGTTTCCTATGTATCAAGTACACTATTTGTAATTATCATAGAAATTCTAGAACAATACTCAGTACACGTAATTATCATGAACACTTGCTAAGTTACGTTTTTTTTTTTTCTTTCTTTCTCTCTTTTATTTTCTGTATTTTTTCTCATACTCAATTTTTCTACACTTCCTCATATTCTTCATTTTTTTTCCATTTCCTCTTTTCTCTTTCCTTCTACATCTATCAGCCCCCCGCCTCCTTCACCACCAATATCATCATCACCACCAATACCACATCCTACTCCTACTCCAGCACCACCTACCCCCCCTCCTCCTCCTTTTCCTTCTCTTCCTCTCACTCCTCTTCATTCTCTTCTTCCTCCTCCTCCTCTTCCTTCCCTTCCTCTCACTCCTCTTCCTTCTCTTCTTCCTCCTCATCCACTTCCACCTCTTCTTTCTCCTCTCCCTCCTCCTCCTCCTCCTCCTTCTCTTCCTCCCACTCCTCTTCCTTCTCTTCCTCCCACTCCTCTTCCTTCTCTTCCTCCTCCTCCACTTCCACCTCTTCTTTCTCCTCTCCCTCCTCCTACTCCTCCTCCTCCTTCCCGCACCCACTTCCACCTTCTCCTTCCCTGTCTTTTTCTCCCATTGTCCAGAAACCATATTGACTCTGATTCTAACGAAGCCACAAGCGGTGTGAACAAGGACAGATGGCTCTCAACATCGGTCGCGCTCGCTTTTTCCCTTTTCGGAATTTCTCTGTTTCGTCTTCCGTTTTTCTGTTTCTCTTTCTGTTTTTTTATTTTCTCTCTGTCTCTCATCGTAATTCTTCTGATTAAAAAAAAAAAAAAAAGATGTGGTTTGTTTTATTTTGATGTTATGGTTGTGTTTTTTTTTTCCATTTCGGAAATTCTGTTTTCGTTTTTCATTTTTTCTACCTCTCTTTCGATTTCGAGTCTTCTCTTTTAAATCGTTTATTTTATTTTCATATTATGGTTGTGCTGTGTTTTGATGCGCGAATCAGGTCTTGATGTAGAAAAAAGAGAAGAAAAAAGAGAAAAAATGGCGGGCGTAAGACGTAAACAAACATGGCCGCCGTATTACTCCGGTGGGCCGTTATTTTTTTATTTATTTTTTTCTCCAACAGTTTTTCAGCGACTTGCTCCTATGTGTTATCATATGAGGATTATTTTCAGGAAATTAAATCTCCGTTCGCCTTATTCCTCCTCGTTTACTGAATTCAACGAATGATTTTCCCGATGATATGAAGATAGAGAAGACGAAAAATTGTGCAAGAGGAAACTAACTAAAAAGACGGAAATGGGCAAGCAAAGAAGTAAGCAAACATGCCAGCAAGCAAGGCAGCACACACACACACACACACACACACACACACACACACACACACACACACACACACACACACACACACACACGTATCATTAGATTGTTAGACATGGATGTACAATAATCAAATATAGAGATAAACTGAGATACATAAGTAAATCTATAAATTAAGAGACAGAGTAGTAAAAGTCCCAAAGGAGACAAGCACTCGCACACACACGGAACCAAGTCGACGTCCGCACAGTGGAAGATACATGCAGATACTTCGATAAACTTTTGCGCTCGGGGAAGAAATCCCTTTTCCTCTCCCGTCCGCCCGCCTCGCTTCGAGAAGTACAGCCACGGACAGAAAGAGTCGCTTCGTGAATGAAGCTTCGAAAATAAAAAAAAGAAACTCATCGAAACCCTTTTGGGAACCCTTAAACACACCTCGCGTCCCTTTCGGTGTTGGCGACGGACGGAATTCGAAAACACGCTTTGACTCGAGTTCTGACCGCGACTGTACTGTAACCTTTTGCTATTTCCGGGTGTCCTTATCGTCGTCTTCATCGTCGTCGCCGTCGTCAATTCGCAACGAGTGAGTTGAAACTTTGACGAGTGTGATGGACCACCGATACGCGACCCGGAAATCGATAGGGTGTCAATAAAGAGCTTTGCCATCTTTCCCGTTGGCGCTGGTCGAGATAACGAAGACACTCGGTTATAAAAAGCAACAACAGCGCGTCTTGGGGTGTGTTTGCCGAGCTTCTCTTGAAGAGGATTCATTCTTGGGAGAATAAAAAAAGGAAAGTAAACAAATCTACGAAGTAAAGAAATCTACGAATATCAACCATTTAATAAGAAAATCGAATTATTATAGAAAGAAAATAAACTTGAATATTTAAAAATCGATAAATGGCCGTGACTCGTTACTATACTTATCAACATACAAAGGGTCGAATCACGGAAGAAAAAGATAAGAAAAAAGGGAGAAGAACAGCTTAAAGACGCAGTATCTCGACGTAGGGGAAAATGTGCGCCCACTCGACCCCACTCGCTCCTCGGGTCGTGTGCGTGAGGTTCCTCGTGTACGTTTAAGTTGATTTCGTGTGCGTGAAGATCCTTTCCTGCGAGTGTAAGCTGCTTTCGTGTGCGTTAATTTATTTTCCGTGTGCGTGGAGGTATTTTTCGTGTGCGTGGAGGTATTTTTCGTGTGCGTGGAATTATTTTTCGTGTGTTCGAGGTTCTTTTCATGTGCGTGAAGATCTGTTCCTATCCTTTTTTTTTTTTTAATCTTGTGTGCGTGAACTTCTTTTCGTCGGACTGAAGTTCATTTCATGTGCACGAGGCCCTTCCATTTGTTAGGGCGTGTGGAGATCTTTTCGCCTGAAGTTTGGCCGTGACTTTTTGCGGACACTGAATCGTCATTAATTAAGGAGCCGAATTAATTACATAGAGGATTCAGTGCGTGGGGCAGGTTTGCAAGCAAGAAGGACGGATGGCGGCGGTGATTTCTTGGAAAGCTCGCGGGATCTGAAATATTGTGATTGTGTAGTTGTTTCTTTTCTTTCTTCTCTTATCACGAATCTTACCTTTATTCCTGATGTCTAAACAAAAGGGGTGAAAAAGAACTTCTAACTGCTTTTCCTCTTTTTCTATTCTGTTCTTCATCTTCTATTTCTTCGTATTTTTTTTTTCTTTTTCCCTCCCTCCTTCCCCCATATTCTCCTCTTCTCCCTCGCTCCCTTCCCTCCTTCCCTTCTTTTCCTCTCTTCTTCTTTTCCTCCCTCTCTCCCTCCCTCCCTCCCTTCCTTCCTTCCTTCCCTTCCTCCCTCCCCTTCTTCCCTTCCTCCTTCCCTCCTTCCTTTCCTTCCCTCCTTCCCTCCCTCCCTCCCTCCTTCCCTCCCTTCATTCCTTCCATCCTCGGCGTCCATCCTTCCTCCCCCTCCCCCTGCCTCTTTCCCCTTAAACTATTCTCTTAATAAAACCACACTCTTTGTAGACAGAGAAAGCCAGAACGCAGATTTAAAGACACAGTAGATAACACAAAGAGTAGACCGCGTCCCTTACGCCCTAGACGTCACACGCGATGGGAGGAAATTAGACTTCTTCGATGACATCCTCGTCCGTTTCCCCGACGTCCTTCTCCCAGTGGACATCAGCCGGGGATCTGTGGGTTGTTCTTGCGTCTTCCGAGGTTTTAAAAGAGAGGCGATCACGCTGTTTCATCGGGCGGTTTTGAAGGGAGGGTCATCATTTGTTTTTCGCTCTTCGTTAGTTTGATTTATGTTTTCAGTAGTGTGTATATTGTCTTTAGGCTTAACAGATAGGCGATTGTACGGTGTAATCGAATACGAAGTTGCTATTATACGTGGCGGTTTCGTAATAGGCCTATGTATGTTTTCTTGCTGAAACTGATAGAATACGTGTTTTTTTTTTTTAGTTTTCTTTTCTCAAGCTTTTTTGTGATATTTTATACATATATATTTTTTCTTTCCGGGGAATATGGAACGAAAAGCGAATTGGCATGCTAAATGGGGTATCATATCGTGGGAAACGGACGAGCCTACGTGTTTGAGGGACGCAGGCAAGCAAGTGCTGGGCGTCGCTTGTTCAGGTAAATTAATTTCTGCTTTGTGT
This sequence comes from Penaeus chinensis, assembly GCF_019202785.1. NCBI lineage: Eukaryota > Metazoa > Arthropoda > Malacostraca > Decapoda > Penaeidae > Penaeus > Penaeus chinensis. The sequence goes on from NC_061858.1 coordinate 17,419,614, forward strand.
ATGTCGCTGGTTATATCAACTGAGTATGTGCCTGGGTTGTCTAGATGACAGGGCCTAATGGGTAGTTTGGAAATGCAATATCCGGTATATACTTGCAACTGTGTTCCGGGCGGTGCGGTGCAGTTCATATTGTTCAAAGTTCTGAATAGTCTGTCTGTCAAGAGGTTGGAGGTGGCAAACGGGCGGCGTCGATGGCGAAGACGCAAAGGTGCTGATTGAAAGTGAAGTCCATATCGCGTTGAGATGCCAAGCGACAAGGTACATGTCTTCTCCTTTTCGACTGGCAATGGGTCCTGTTGATTGCGAGGACGCGTTTCCCGGCTTACAGAAAGGCGTTTTTCCGTAGTCTTAGGTGGAGTTATATGAATATCACGCGTAGGAGTACTTCTCGATCACACAAGATAAATGTCTTGTTTGATTCCCGATGTTTGTTTTTCCTCTTTGGTTTTTGGGAGACGTTGTAAGGATTATAATTGTTTCAGTGTGAAATTATTATCTCTGGCTTTGCAATGACACTATGACGCATGGTGTATGGTGAAGAACGCGAACCTTTAAGCTCCGAGTCTGTAAAAAACACAGGTTATTTTTAGCCCAAGGCGCGGCTGTATCTGGTGTTATGTCTACAAGGCAGAGTATACGTTCACTAGCATCAGTATGGTGCTGGTTTTGCGAAGAGAAACGCATGTAGTCAATTACTACTTTGTGAATATCATTGCTGCAAGGTAGTACTAGAATAATTCGAAGAAGAGTCTC
>NC_061858.1:17422866-17435366 GCF_019202785.1 Penaeus chinensis
TCTGTGAGTACTTGAAGGACTTCTTTTGCGGCTGTGTGTTGGATATTTATTAATTTGTTTGTTTGTGTGTGTGTGTGTGTGTGTGTGTGTGTGTGTGTGTGTGTGTGTGTGTGTGAGAGAGAGAGAGAGAGAGAGAGAGAGAGAGAGAGAGAGAGAGAGAGCGAGAGACAAAGCGAGAGTAAGACAGAGAGAGAGATACACAGAGACAAAGAACGAAAAAGCGAGAGAAAAAAAGATAAAGCGAGAGAAAGAGAGAGAGAATACCTACAGCCTAATACGACACCCCTCCCCTCCCCTCCCCTCCCTTCCGCCTAACTAACCCCCCCGTCCTCGTCCCCAGGGCAACCCAGGACCTCAAGGAGAACGAGGCCAGCCAGGACGGCGAGGGGAGAAGGGCGAGCGAGGAGAAGTAGGATCTCCAGGCCCCGAAGGAATCCAGGGGTCGAAGGGGGAGCCAGGGAAGGACGGCTTGCTCGGCCCCTCCGGCGCCCCAGGACCCGCCGGCCCCCCAGGACCCCCCGGCTGGCTCAGAGGACACGGGGATTCGAGGACGGTGAGTTGCCTAATCCTTTTTTTTTATTTTTTTTATTTATTGTTGTTGTTGTGGTTGTTATATTTATATATATAATTCATAAGTTTCCTTTTCTTATGGTTTGTTATCATCATTGCAATTTTTGAAGAAGAAAAACGGAAATGTTGTTTTTATCATTTATTCTTTTATTATCGAATATTAAGTTTTTTTTTTTAAATTTATTATTTCATTACTATAGTTGTGGAATCATTGCAAAATTACAGTATTTTTTATTTAGAATTTTGTAGACTTTTAACCCATTGCCAACGGGCATGGCATGTACGTACATGCCATGCCCACTGTGAGTTTACTTGTTTAATTGTTTTAAAGCATAAATAGCTACACTTGTACTAAGTCACCAGTGAGCCAGTTATGAGTAGTGCCTGTCTCGCTCCCCCGTTAACCCTTTTCATTGATTTACGAAAACATTTTACGTCATTTTATTATGCTGTTACTAATGTTTATAACATTATAGTAATTATAGTGTTTATAATAGAAATAACTCCATTGATATTTGTAGCACTAGTAAAAAAATACGTCAGGTACGGTCTCAAGATCTACTAATTGACTCCTTTGTGGCTGAGCACTAGCAGAGCCATCTATGTGCAGAGACATTTCACAAAAGTATAAAAAAATTAGCACAGCATTTTCCCCATTTTTTATTAATTTCCTCGGCGGCAATGGGTTGATTGGGTTATTAAAAAGATATTTAAACAGGGTGTTGTAATTTTAATGTGTTTAAGAATCCATGGGGAAAATAAGCTTTGTTTTATTATTATTATTATTATTATTATTATTTATTCACTCTTCTTCTTATAATTATTTCCCTATCAAAAGATTCTCTAATGGGCATGATGAAAGGATATAACAAAAAATTAATTGGACATTGAGTTAATGGGAAAGAGTTGTTAACCAAATGTGTTTTAGGTCATGTTGACGTGTTTTAAGTATTATAAGGCACTTGAAGCATTTTTCTTTTTGTAAAACGACATGCAGAGACCTTTGACTTGCTTGAGAAGTTACTATGAACCACGGTTAAAGGTTGAAAAAAAGTGATATATATATACACAGCAAAAGAAACCAGAATTATAAAATGATATTAAAATAAAATAACAAAACTGAAATAAAACTTAAAGAATATACTCTGAACAACTTAATAAACAAGGCATATCAAAGGTATCTGCGTGCTTGTGCAATGTGTGTTCTCTGTTCATTCATCCGTGTCCGTGTGTTTTGACTTCGTTTCTCCTTGGGTGCCATGTCCACCAGTCTGGTTGGGGATACCGCTCTGGCTACCAGGTAAGGCAACCTGACAACCTGACTACCTGCTCCCACTTGGCACTCCCTACAGGTAGTGCCAAGCCTGCTACTCGTCTTATACACTTGACTCCCCTCTCCCCCTTGGCACTCTTATGCTAGATATGGAATAGATACGGGGTATATAGTATGGTGTTGTTATTGTGTGAATTAGATGATGTTTTATGAGTAGTGTTATGTAAAGGAATTTTAATTTGGTTAGGTATGAGGCGTTGTATTAGGACAGTGAGAGTAGATTTGATTATCTTTTTAAAATGTGTATTTGGGGATGTCATGGCATACACAGTTACAAATACAAATTGCACAAAAACACAAGCGATGTATCTGACGCGTTGCGATTAAATGGATCATTATTTCTGGTGATTTAATCGTTACGCTTCAATTATATCTCTTGCTTGTGTGAAGGTATTCATTCTCGGTAATACCTTTTTTTCTAAAATAGAAAGAAAAAAACACATAACACACGCTCAAACATGCCTAAACACACATACAAGCATACTTCTAACATTACAATTTTAAACACGTATTCATCCACACATTCAATGATATAATTAGTACTTAATAAATAGGAAAAAAAAACACGAAGGCGAGTGGCCACCTTGATTTCTAATTGCATGACCTCATATTCTTAATAGCAAGTAGCTTAACGATATTTGGAACAATGTAGTTTATGACGTAATCTATAAGCATGAGAAGGGTAGTAGTTAATGGTACGTAGAATTTATTTAGATAAGATAAACAGTTTTATTCCTTCTTAATTTGTCCAGTAGGTCTTCAAAATCTCTTAGATGATTTGCCAACAAGTATTTATATTTATCTAAATTGGGTTATTTTTTTTTATATGTATATACATATATAATTTCCTCGATAGGTAATGAAGTAAAACCCTGTAGCTACTTTGTGTTTCCATCAGGACTAGTTACATAGCCTAACACTAGGGAAGTTTACGGGACAGTGAAGACAAAATTCCCGTCAGATGATTTAAAACCCCCTTCGATATATATCTCTACCCCGACCCCTTCTCCCACCCCCCTCCCCCCCTCCAAAAAATAAAGAGAGAGAGAAAAAAGAAACATCGCTATCTCCTAAGAAGATATTTTTCTATTTGTCTCCTACTAGAAGGAGAGAAAGTAGAGATAGATTAACAACTTCCTTTACCTCAAAGGGAGAGAAAAGTAGAAATTAGAAAAAAACATTTTCTTCCCCAAAAGGAGAGATAGATACAGATAAGAATAAGCTCCTTCCTTCACTTAAAAAAAAAGAAGAAAATCAGGTTTCCTTCCCATACCCATAATAGAGAGAAAGGAAAAAAAAGCACCTGTTTCCCTCCTTCACCCACAAAACGAACAAACAAACACGTGTTTCCCTCCACCTGAAAAAAAGAAAGATAGAAAAAAGAAAAACACCCGTTTCCTTCCTTCAAAAAATGATAAAAAATAAAACGGGTTTCCCTCCTTCACCTACACCCCCCCCCCCTCCAACACTCAAAGAAAGAAAAAAAAAAAAAAAAAAAAAAGTTTTCCTGCGCCCCCTTTAGTCACCTCGCACCTAGCCGGCCGTGGCGTTGCGTGTAGGTGAGCCACGAGTCCGGTGAAGTGACGTTCTCTAACTTGGACTCAGCCGCAGGTGGAGGGACTTGAGACCGACGTCCTCTTCGGGGGGAACGCAGGCGAGCCGGGGCCCCCAGGAGCTAAGGGGCCAGGAGGCGACGTGGGCCCTCGAGGACCCCGCGGACACCAAGGCCTCAAGGGCGAGAGAGGCATGAAGGGAAGCAAAGGACAGAAGGGAGAAGAGGTGAGTTTTCATGGCCGCCTTCTGTGGTTTTCGTGTTTTGCTGTTGAGTTGAAAATTTAATTTCTTGTTGATTGTTTAGGATTATTTATGGATTTAGAGTGTTATGTGTAATTAGATTACTGGATTTTCAGTATGGATTGAGTCAGAAAGATACAATTACAGTCAAAGAAGAGCAAGTTGAAATATTCTTGCTCTTGATACTCTCGATGATTTCAATGAATTCCTGATTACTCTGCATGATAAGATCTTCATGATATGCAACACAAAACCTACATACGCATGCACACACACACACACACACACACACACACACACACACACACACACACACACACACACACACACACACACATACACACACACACACATACTTCATATACCTCACCCCACACACGCACATCCTCTCTTCCCATACACACGTAATATGCAGTGTTCACAAATTAACTTGCAATATCTTGCGCCTAACTACAGGGACCCCAAGGGCCCGTAGGACGTCTTGGAGACAAGGGAACACGAGGACCCCCTGGCGTTGATGGGCTGCCAGGGACCCCAGGGCACAAGGGCCAGAAAGGTTGGAAAAAATGAGTGACTTTTTTTTTCTTATTTATATAATTCTCCCTAGTTACAATGAGCCCCTTCAGGAAACCAAACGAAAAAAGAAAGAAAGAAAGAAAAAAAGAAAAAAAAAATATTATCATACTTATAGAAAGACAGCTTTTAGGAAACCAAGTTATATTTTTTTCTTTCTTTTATAAAATGACCCCTATAGGATAACAAACAAGCCAATTAACTTTTTTTTTCTCACTCTCTCTTTATTTACAATGCCCCCCCCCCTTTCAGGAGATCACGGTCCCCCCGGCATAGGACGCAAAGGACCTCCAGGAACGCCAGGAGAGAAAGGAAGTCCATTTTACTCAACGGAATACGTGAGGAACATCGTGCTGACGTCACTACAGCAATACGTGGACATCAACCCAGCCAACAGAGAAAATTTGAGAGAGAGTGAGTGTTTGAGTGGAGGGAGAAGTGGTAGGGAGAAAGGAAGAGAAGGAGGGGGGAGGGAGGGAGGAATGGAGAGAAGGAAGGGGGAGGGAGGGAGGGAGGAAGAAAGAAGGGAGGAAAGAAGAAAGGAGGGAAGGGGGAGAACGGGAGAGAGGGAGGATGGAGGGAGGGAGGGAGAAAGGTAGAGAAGGAGGGGGGAGGGAGGGGGAGGAATGGAGAGAAGGAGGGGGGAAGGAGGAGGAGGAATGTAGAGAAGGAGGGGGGAGGGAGGGAGGAAGAAAGGAGGGAAGGGGGAGAACGGGAGAGAGGGAGGATGGAGGGTGGGAGAAAGGGAGAGAAGGAGGAGAGGGGGAGGAAGAAAGGAGAGAAGGGGGGAGAAAGTTAGAGAAGGAGGAGGGACGGAGGAAAATAGGAAGGAAGGAGGCAGAAAACAAGAGAAGAAATGGGGAAGGAAAGGAAGCATAAAGAAAGGTGGGAAAAAGGGAGAGAAGAATGAAGAGAAAAGGAAGAAGAGAAATTAAGAAAGGGGAAAAGAGAGAGACAGATATGTAGGCAAATAGGAGGACGTTTCTGGATAGGTGAGGAAGAGGAAGAGATGAAAGAAGGAAGAATGGAACAAGAAGAATAAGTGAAGGTGAGGAAGAGGAAGAGATGAAAGAAGGAAGAATCGAACAAGAAAAATAAGTGAAGGGGGGAGAAAATAATTTCTGGATAGGAAGAGACGGAAGAAAGAGGGAAAGAGGGAGAGACGGAGGAGGGAGAAAAAATATATAATGAGAGACAGCGAGGAGAGGAAGGTTAGCGAAAGGGAGAAGGTGTAGGAAAAAGGGAGAGAGCGAAATAAAAAACAGAGAGAAAGGGACAATATTATATAGATAGATAAACACAATAATATAGCCTACGAACGCCAAGGCAGAGAAAGTATGTTCGTGGATGAAAGAGGAGGGATAAAAAAGGGAAGAAGTATGATAGGAGAAAGGAAGAGAGGGAGAGTGAGTGGGAGAAAAAAAGAGATAGGATGGGTAGATGAGTAAATAGCCTGGAGGGACATCGTGCTGACGTCTTTCAAGTGATTCGCTGCCAGAGAGAATGAGAGAAAGTTAGTTCTTACGTGGAAGAGAGAGAAGGACAGAAAGAGAACGGGAAGAGAGGGAAGGAAGAAGGTGGGAGAGAAGGAAGAGAGGAAAGGAGGGAGGTGGGAAAGAAAGAAGGAAAGGAGGGAGGCGAGAGAGAGGAAAGAGAGAGAAGAGGAAGGTGGGAGAGAGAGAAGAGAGAGAAGTGGAAGGACGGAGAGAGAGAAAAGAGAGAAGTGGAAGGTGGGAGAGAGAGAAGAGAGGGGGCGAGGAAGGTGGAACAGAGATAGATAGTTGGTGATAGATAGTTGGTAGATAGACATGCAAATAGAAAGATAAAAGAAAGGCAGGATGAGAGAGAAGCGCATAAAAAAACTAATAATGATAATAATAATGATAAGAAGAATTTAATTAAGAATAATGATAATGATAATAATGACAATGATTATAGTAGTAGTAATAGATAATGACGGTAATAATGACAATAATGGTAAAGTAGTAATGATGATAATAACAATGATAATAGTAATAATAGCTATAATAATGATAATGATAATGACAATATGGTAGTAGTAGTAATGGAAATAAGAGTAATAATGACAATAGTTGTATTAGTAATGAAGGTAATAACAGTAATGATGACAATAATGATAATGGCAATAATGGTAACAGTAGAAATTATTATAACAACAACAATGGCAATAGTAATAGTAGCAATAATAATGATAGCAATAAGAGTAATAGTAATAGTCGTAATTATAATAATAACAGTAATATAGCTAAAAATTCAACTTCCTCCCTCCCCTATCGGTGGGTTGTGAGAATGAAGTGAGTCATGATAATGAAGTGAGTTGTGAGTGCCATGTTGTGATGCCATTGCATACGGATTATGATGCCTGTATTATCGTACGTAATATAGTGACGAACTCTATCCTTTTCCCCGCAGTCGCCGAGCGCATCGAAGTCATCCTCCCCAAGGGCAAGGACGGCATCCCAGGGGCGCCAGGACCCAGAGGACCTAAGGGCGAGGAAGGGGGCATAGGACCCGTAGGACCCCCAGGGCACCCCGGCCACCCAGGACCTATTGTAAGGGGGAGGGGGCGGAGGGGGATGGTTAAGACACGGGGGTATAATGCTGTGGGTATATTTGCTGTGTTTGGTTATATATGCTTTGTTGGTATGTCGAGTTTATGTGTGCGGGTGTGTGTGCGTAAAAGTGCACACATGTACATATGCACACACTCGCACGTGCACTCGTCTAGCACTTGTCCGCGCCTTTAAATAACAATAACATCCTTCTTCCCTTTCCTTTCCTTCGTTCCCTTCTTTCTCTTTCGTCTCTTCTCCTATTTTTTTTTTCATTTTTTCTCTTCTTTTATCTTCTCTCTGCTATTTCCTTCTCTTCCTTTCCTTTCGCCTTTCTATCTCCTCCACCCTGTCCTTCATTCCCTTCCTCTCCCGTTTTCCCTTTCCTTCCTGTTCTTCCTCTCCTTTCCTTTTACCTTCCTTCTCCTCCTCCCCTTCCCCCTTCTTTCTCCTCTTCTTTCTCCTTCCCTCCATCTCTTCCTTCCTTTCCTCTCCCCATTCCCCCTTTCTTCTCCCCCTCTCCTCTCCTATTTCCTTCTTTTTCCTCCTTTGTTCTTCATCCCCTTCATCACCCCTTTCTCCACTCCTTCTCCTCTTACCCTTTACCCTTCCTTCCTTCTCCCTCTCGCCCTCCCCCTTTCTTCATCCCCTTCTTCTCCCTTTTCTCCCTTCTCTTTTTTTCTCCACCCCTTTCCTCTTCCCTCTCCTCCTCCCTTTTCCTTCCCTTCCCCCTCCCCTTCTATCTTTTCCTCCTCTTCTACTCTTCTTCCTATCCCTTTCGCCCTTCCTCCCTTCCCTTCCTCCTCCCCTTACCCCCTCCCTCCTCTCCTTTCCCCCTCCCTCCTCTACTTCCCCCCTTCCCTCTTCCTCCCCTTCCCCCCTTCCCTCCTCCTCCCCTTCCCCCCTTCCTTCTCCTCCCCCAGGGCGAGTCAGGAGAAGACGGGCCTGTGGGCCCCCGAGGCAACCCAGGGCCGAAAGGAGAACCCGGATCGCCAGGCCCTGTTATTCTCAGCAACGGAACTGTTATCGAAGTCAAGGTGAAGAGAATTCCCGTTGGTTTGGAAGAAATGAATTCCTGTTGGTTTGAAAAAAAAAGAAAAAAATCCCCGTTGGTTTGGAAAAAATATGAATTCCTGTTTGTTTTGAAAAAAAAAAAATCCTGTTGGTTTGGAAAAAAAATCCCGTTGGTTTTCAAAAGAAAAGGAGGAATAAATAAGAAGAATTTGATTAAAAAATAATAAAAAAATCGATCATTCATTCATTCACATTCATCTCCCCCCCCCCCCACTACCCATCATTCACCCTTCCCCCCTATCTCTCCCTTAGGGCCAAAAGGGAGACCGAGGAATAGACGGGCAGGCGGGCAAGCGAGGCTCCCCAGGGCTGCCCGGGCCCCCTGGCCTCCCCGGACCCCCAGGGCACCAGATCGCGGCAGGTGAGGGGCCTTGTTAGCGCTTAATTGCCTTGTTAGTTGAGGTAGTTAGTAATGCTCTTTGTAACGTACAGAAGTAGGTTTTAGGTATTATTTTGTTAGGTGTAGTGCTTAACTTGGTAGGAGGAGTAGGTAGTAATGTTGTTAGTAGTGTAGTAGTAGGAATAGTAGTTAGTAGTAGTTAGAAGTATTGTTATGTTAGGCTGCATTGTTGTTAGTAATATTTTTGATAGGATTGTAGTCGATGTAGTGCTGTTGGAGTAATTAACCGTAGTCTTTGTGGCATTGTTGTTAATCGCAGCGGTTAGTAACACTGTTATTGATATTGTTAGCGGTAGTGGTCAGTTAGTGTAGTACAGAGATGCATTGTTAGTTGTTCAACAGTACCAGCTAGCAGCTACTGGTTTTATAACATCTGAAATTGCATTTACAATAGCAATTCCAACAGTTACAACAGATAATTATTAAAATAATTACAATAACGATCCACTAACAACTACAACAAGCAACCATAACAAATTCAGCAATATAGAAACTATAACAACTACAATAACTTCCACTATTGCATTTCCAACAACTTCCAGGACCTTTCGACGCAGCAAGGGACACGACCTACAACTATGACGTCACAGGCATCAAGGGAGAGAAGGGGGAGCGAGGACCCCCCGGCCCCCCCGGTCCCGGCGTCGGGGCTATGGGCAGGGGAGCCACGTACAGCTACGGCGGCGTTTATGGTGTTGTGGTGAGTTGAGGGCGATGGTGGGTGATGGTGGGTGATGGCGGCGTTTATGGTGTTGTGGTGAGTTGAGGGCGATGGCGGGGGATGGTGGGTGATGGTGGGTGATGGCGGCGTTCATGGTTTTGTGGTGAGTTGAGGGCGATGGCGGGGGATGGTGGCGCTTATGGTGTTGTGGTGAGTTGAGGGCGATGGTGGGTGATGGTGGGTGATGGTGGCGCTTATGGTGTGGTGAAGTGAGAGCATATGTGGGTGATGGTAGGTGATGGTGGCGTTTATGGTGTTGTGGTGAAGTGAGAGCAAATTCGGGTGATAGAGGGTGATGGTGGCGCTTATGGTGTTGTGGTGAAGTGAGGGCGAATGTGGGTGATGGTGGGTGATTGTGATTTTATAGTAGGGTGGATGAGGTGTAATAGAGACTGGTGAGTGGATATTGATGGTGACTTATAGTGCAGTAGTGGTGGTTGTGACTGGTGACTGTGTGACTTATAGTGACTTATGGTGTGGTGGTAAGTAGGTGGTGTTATATGATGGTGGTCTTACAGTGTGATGTATGAGGTGAGATGTAATAGTGACTGGTGAGTATGTATTGATGGCGATTTATAGTGATGGTGATTTTAATGAGACTAGGTGCTTGTGATTTTTTAATGGACATTGATAATTGTGTAGTAATGAGTAGATAGGCACGTGATTATTTATGGTGTCTTGGTGAGATAAACCGACTGGTAACTGGTATGGTGACTGTTTATGGTGAATGAGGGTGATAGCTTCGGTAACTTTTGTACTGGGAGACTGTATAATTATCATTCTGATGCTGAACAATTTTTTGAATATTTTTTCCCCCTATTGTTATTTTTAATTGGGTCTTTTTTTTTCCTCCCCTTCCTTTTACTTCCTAATTCTCTGTTACTCCTAATTCCTTCATATCTCATATACAAAAAAAAAAAAAAAAAAAAAAAAATACATTCATTTTCCTTTTCCTCTTCCATATTTTTTCAATCATTTTTTTTTCCTCGATCTTGCTAATTGGGTTGATTCATTTACCTTTTCCTCTTCCTCTTCTATTCCTCCTCCCTTTCTTCTTCTTTCATCTTCTCGCCCTTCCTCCTTCTTTCATTCCTTCTTCCTCCTTCTATCTCCTCACCCTTCTTCCAACCTTCTTCCCTTTTATTCACTTCCTCAACTCTTCCTTCTTCGTTCTCTCTTCTTCTCAACCTTTCCTCCCTCCTTTCATCTCCACACTCTTCTTCCTTCTTTCATTTCTTCTCTCCTTCCTTCCACATTCTTCCATTTGTTTTGCATTATCTCTCCTTCACTCCATCTTCCTTCCTTCCTTAAAAAAAAAAAAAAAAAAAAATCTCACCCTTTTTTCCTCTTTCCATTTTTTTTTTTCTCTCCCTTCCTTCCACCTTCTTTCATCGTCTCCTCCTTCCTTCCTCCTTTCATCATCTCCCCCTCCCTTTCCCCGCCCCCTCTCCACCCCTCCCCCTCTCCTCCTTCCTCTCTCCACCCCGCCCCCTCTCCACCCCTCCCCCTCCTTCCTCTCTCCACCCGCCCTCCCTCCCCCAGGCCCGCCCACGCCCACGACCTGGCCAGAGCCGCTTCGACGTCGAGGAAAACATGGGCGGCTCCGGCTCTATGGGACCCCCAGGTCCCCCCGGCCCCCCAGGCCCCCCAGGCCCCCCCGGCCCCGCAGGAACCGAAGGACCCCCCGGACCCCCCGGTATCCCTACCCCGACGGCGGAGAAGACGGAGTACATCCCTGTGCCCGGACCCGTCGGCCCGCCCGTGAGTAGGCCTAGGGAGATTTGATTTTAATTATGACTCTATTTTCTCTATTTCTTTAATTTCAACTATGACTCTAATTTCTACATAATTATGCCTGTTTCTACTTATAACTCAAAATAAAAAAAATCTGTAAAAATGTTATTTTTCCATTCCTATCGGCCTTGGAAGATTCAAATCCATAATTTTAAATTCTTTGGCTAAATATAATGCTAGCTGTAGTTCTAACTCAAAATCGAGGTCGGAAAAGAATTCAAAATGCTTTATTGTAGTTCCCGGACCCATCGTAAGCATAGGGAAATGCAACATCAAGTTCAAAATCAAAATTAAAAATCAAATTCAAAATGCATCGTTCCAATTCCCGAACCAAAGGCCTTGGGATATTCAAATTCATCTTCAAAATGTCATATTCGATAAGTTACCTTCCCTTCCAGTGGTCACCCTTTTTAATATTTAAAAAAAAAATATATGAAATAGATATTGAATTAGTGTTAATCTATTCAAGTAATATCTATCAAATATTTAGAAATCAGATATACATTTATATACTCTCTATTTTTATAAGAAAATGGAAAAAGTGTATAAATATTTGTATAATATTGTATTGAATAGGTTACTGATTGGATTAATTAGTATAAATATGAATATATATGAATGTTATAAATGTAATTAGTACATATAGTAAACGTAATTCATATAAATATAAATGAATGTATTGTATAAATGTGTTTGTTTAGGGGCGTTAGGTACGAATGTAGTCATGAGGGAGACTTGTTTACAAGGGAGCCTGCGTATAAGAAAATGATAACTTAAGCATGTAAATAAGTATTGATTCATTCTCAATTCATTCTTAATTATTGTTAAGACGTGAATAAGTACTGACTGATTCTTAATTATTCTTGATCACGTAAATAAGTGTTAATTCATTCCAAATTATTTTTAAGCACGTAAATACGTATTGATTCATCCTTAATTTATTCTTGATTATTGTTAAGACGTGAATAAGTACTGATTCATTCTTAATTATTCTTGATCACGTAAATAAGTGTTAATTCATTCCAAATTATTTTTAAGCACGTAAATACGTATTGATTCATTCTTAATTCATTCTTATTCATTCTCATTCACGATTTCTTCTCAGGGTCCTCGTGGTCCGCCCGGGATACCAGGTTCTCCGGCTTTCCTTCCCAAGAAATACGGCTTCGGTAAGCATGGGTATGCGTCGTCGAGTGGGGGGGAGGGGGGAAGGGGGAGGGAGGGAGGTGGGGGAGGGAATGGAGGAGGTGGGTGGAGAGGGAAGGGAGAGAGGGAAGTGGGTGGGGAGTGGGAGGGAGGGAGGGGAAGGAAAAGGGAGGTGGGTAGGGAGTGGGAGGGAGGGAGGTGGGTGGGTGGAGAGGGAAAGGGAGGTGGGTAGGGAGTGGGAGGGAGGGGAAAGGAAAGGGAGGTGGGTGTGGGGTGGGATATTGAGGGAGCGAGGGAGATGGGGAGGTTGGTGGGGAGTGGGAAGAAGTGGGTGGAGAGGGAAGGGAAAGAGAGGTCGGCGGGGAGGAGATAGCCTGGGTAGAGGAGGAAGGAGAGAGGGAGGTGAGTGAGGATGGGAGAAGGAGGGAGCGAAGGAGCGAAAAAAGGGAGTAGGAAGGAGAGTGGGAAAGGGCACACATAGCCACACACACACACACACGCGGGCGCAATCAAAACACTTTC
>NC_061858.1:17437866-17445366 GCF_019202785.1 Penaeus chinensis
CCCCCCCCCCCCCCCCCCCCTCTTTCTCTTTCTCTCTCTCCTTCCTAACAAGACACGAAAGTACTTGCATTATCGATTAATCCTTCCTTCATTATCAGTTTGCTCTATTCATTATTAATCCTCTTGCTCGTTTCCCACCTCATTCGGATCAGGGAAGTTTCATGGGGGGGTTAATGCTCTCTGTTTTCTTTGTTTCTTCTTTCCTCTTTTTCTTTCTTTCTCTCCTTCTTCCCTTCTTCCTTCCGTTTTATTCGTTACCAAACTCCGTGTTCCTCTTTCTTTTTTTTTGCCAACTCTACTCTCTCTCTCTTTTTATTTCTAATTTTCTTTCTCTTTCTCTTTCTCTCTCTTTCTCTTTCTCTCTCTCTCTCTCTCTCTCTCTCTCTCTCTCTCTCTCTCTCTCTCTCTCTCTCTCTCTCTCTCTCTCCCTCCCTCCCTCCCTCCCTCCCTCCCTCCCTCCCTCCCTCCCTCCCTCCCTCCCTCCCTCCCTTTGTTTCTCCCTGCCTCCCACTCTCCCTCCTTCCCTCCCTCCCTCCCTCCCTCCCTCCCTCCCTCCCTCCCTCCCTCCCCCCCACCCCTCCTCCCACCCCACCTTCCACCCACCATGTCGTCCCCTTCACTCACTCTGCCCGCCCATGCTTTCCAGGAATGGGCGTACCACACCCCCGGCGCCCTCGCCTACGTTCTAGACGAGGACTCGCTCTTCCTACGGGCGGCTCGCGGATGGAGGGAAGTTGCTGTACGTATCGTGGTCTATTTATATATATTTTTGTTTAATTGTGATTTCGTCGTGAATGATCTTTTTCTCGTTGCATGATGATGTACGGTATTTGTACATAGATGGGTAGTCTTTACAAAGTTAGATAAATAGATGGTATGTGTATATATATTTGTATTGGTTAAATGATAGATGGATAGGTAGACTGACAGATAAATAGATAGATACACAGATACATAAACATTCGCATAATACGACAAACATACGTCTATGTAGATACACACACAATAATGTAGACAGACAAACAAGCAAACAAACAAAATTAGAAAAAATTTCACTCCAGTTTTTTTTTCTCTAGTTTGGCGAGATGCTGACGCCCCAGATTGCCAACACGCCCCTACGACCGACGCCCACGCCCATGAACCCCAACGTTGAGACGATACCAGAGGAGCTGGCGACGGACCTCAGCACCGGCAGGGCTTGGGTGAGTATGAGAAGGGGGGGTGGGGGGGTAGGGATGGGGGTGAGGGAGGTGGGGCGGGGGTAGGAGAGAGGGAGGTGGGGCGGGGGTAGGAGAGAGGGAAGTGGGGCGGGGGTAGGAGAGAGGGAGGTGGGATGGGGGTGGGAGTGAAGGAGTGGGTGATTGAGTGAGTGAGTGGATGGGTGGGTGAGTGACTAATTAACCGAGTGGATGAGTCAGTGGGTTGTTTATGTGAGTGAGTTAGTAAATGGATCAGTGAGTGAGTAAATAAGGTAGAGAGAGAGAGAGAGAGAGAGAGAGAGAGAGAGAGAGAGAGAGAGAGAGAGAGAGAGAGAGAGAGAGAGAGAGAGAGAGAGAGAGAGAGCGTGAGGGAGAGAGATAGCGAGAGAGATCGACAGCAACAGTTATCAAAACAAAAACACAGACAGCAGATAAAAGACAGGGCAAGAAGATAAGGAGTAAGGTAACGAAAGAAATAGACAACGAAAGACATAGATGCAAATAAGGAAAAAACGAAGATTGAAGGATTAGGGTTAAGGATAAGGCAGTAATAGAAGACGGAAAAGGGTGATAGAGTGATAAATGAGCAATAAAGACCTAGATTAGTGGTACGTTAAGCACGCATACGTACATACGCACATGCACGCACACAAACGTACATTCACGTGTACATATGCACATACACGCATTTTCATTCTCTCTCTCTCTCTCTCACTCTCTCTCTCTCTCTCTCTCTCTCTCTCTCTCTCTCTCTCTCTCTCTCTCTCTCTACTCTCTCTCTCTCTCTCTCTCTCTCTCTCGCTCTCTCTCTCTCTCCCTCTCTCCCTCTCTCCCTCTCTCTCTCTCTCTCTCTCTCTCTCTCTCTCTCTCTCTCTCTCTCTCTCTCTCTCTCTCTCTCTCTCACACACACACACACACACACACACACACACACTTCCGCATACTGATATGAAAAATCAGCAGTTATGTTTCTCTCCCAAAAGTTCAATATATGGTGAAAAAAATCAAATTTTCAAACAGTGATAAACTTTGATTCTACTTATGTTTTTCTTCAACATTATTTATTCATTTACTTACTTATTCATTTAATTACCTTATCTGTTTATTTAACCGTTAATTTATTCACAGAGGGGAGAGCCGATGACGACAGACGTGGAGGTAAGGGTAGATATGTTAAGATATATTTAATAATATATTCAAGATTTCTACTTATTTACCTATACTCCGTCCAGTCTCAGAAAAGAACGCATTGGCAACTCACCTCTGACTTAGGAGGAATCCGATTCGCCAAGTTTAAAGTCTCAAGGAAATAATATTGTTGGAGGGAGCAAATTTAAATGAACGACGATTTAAATATAAAATACAAATAAAGGTATAGAATTTATAATAGGGACAACATATATGTAAACCCTCGAGTATTAAGTGTTAATTATGAAAACGTTAGAATTGTCGGATCGGAGTGCTTCAGCGTAACGGAGGTGAGTGAGTTGCCAGTTGTTCCTTTTCTGAGATTGAACTGTTTACTCATCTGCTCACCCTCTGGTTCCTTCATTTGCATCTTTTATCTCTATCTTTTTATTCGTCTTCCGGATTATTACGTTATTTTTTCTACTTTTTTTTCTTTTTTCTATTCTTCATACCTACTATCTACTTTTGTACGTCTACTTTTCTTCCGCAAATATATTGCTTATTCGCGTATTTTAGTTAAAACTTATGTGTCAGCTCGAGCAAAATATGCAAGCTTGTGGGCGCTGTAATTATATATCTATTTGTGTGTGTTTGTTCTTTTTAAGGTAGAAAGCTTACAGCAGTTGTTAAGTAAAGTGCTAATGAGTACACGTTAGACTAGGCTGGTAATGTATATAGATTTTTATTAAAATATAGATCTACTGATTTATTATTATTACTATTATTGTTGTTATTATTATTACTGTTATTATTATTACTATTATTGTTGCGTTTTCTTTAACGTGTCCAATGCTTGTGAGATTAATTTTTGTGTAATTTTCTGTATTTCACAGGACAACGAATGGAATACGAAGGAGGTAAGAAATAAAAGAAACAAAGCAACGAAAAGGAAAGAAAATTATTATGAAATTTTCTTTGTCTTACGCCATGTTTCTGCTATTTTTTTTTTTTTTTTCGTATTGTTTGACTGATTGATCGATGTTTAATTTTGCATGTTCAGGAGTAGTGATGAATGACCTTCACTTGTTATTATTATCAGAATTTCAACTCGGTGTTTTGTTTGTCAGTATTTATATATTTATCAGTAATTTTGTTTTCAGTCTCTTTCTGTTTGACATTTCCTTCTCCCTCTTTCTGTATGTTTTACTCGATTTCTCTTTTTCTCTTCCGTTTTTTTTTTTTATCGCATTTTTTTTTTCTCCGATCGTATCATTCATTCCCACTTTGCTTTTTCTCGTTCTTTCTGCCTCCATATCTTCTTCCGCAGCGCTCTCTCTCTCTCTCTCTCTCTCTCTCTCTCTCTGTCTCTCGGTCCCTCAGCCTCTCTTTCTCTTCTTTCTCTTCTTTTTCCCTCCTTCCAGCCCTCTCTCCCATCCTTACTTCCTTCTCCCATTTCTCCCTCTCCCACCCTCCCTCCCTCCTTCCCCTCCTTCTTCCTCTTTCCAGCCTTCTCCCTCCTACTCCAACCCCTCCTTCCCTCCTTCTCAGTCTCCTTCCAGCCCTCCCTCTCTCCCTCTATCTCTTTCCCTCCCTATCTCCCTCTTTCTCCTTCCCTCCCTATCTCCCTCTTTCTCCTCCCCTCCCTCTCTCCTATCTCCCTCTTTCTCCTTCCCTCCCTCCCACCTCTTACCTTATCCCATCCCTTCCTCCTCCTCCTCCCACCCTTCCTCCTCCTCCTCCCATCCCCTCCTCCTTCCCCACCCTTCCTCCTCCTCCTCCCATCCCCTCCTCCTCCTCCCACCCTCCCTCCCTCCCTCCACCACACCCCTCTCACGCCCACTCTCCTCCCTCCGCAGCTCCGCCTGGCCGCCCTCAACGAGCCCTGGCAAGGTAGTTTCCACGACGTAGCCTCTCCGGACTACACGTGCTATCGCCAGGCTAGGAGTGCCGGCCTGCGTGGGACTTTCAGGTGAGATATACTCGTTGGGTTTCATTTACTTGCTTAGAATATTTGGTTGTGTTATTTTTGTTACTCGTTTATCTATGTCTTTGTTTTTACTAAAGATAAATACAATGGGACGAAAACAAAAAAACTGAACAGACGAGGAACAACAAAATAGCAACCACAAAACAACGTACCCTCCCCCCCCCCCCCCTCCCTCCTGATAAAATTAATAAAGAGTTAAAGTGATAAACAGTTGTTTTTTTTTTTTTTTTTTTTTTTTTATGTCATTCCATAAGATAGGCTCTCGGTTCGTTACAGCCCTCTGAATTGTATTGTGAAACTCGTAATGATAAAAAAAAATCACCGTATCACACACAGCTGCTGATAACTTCTTCCCTCCTTCCATTATACATTTATATGAGTGAAATTACTGTGCAGTATAAAGACAGGTATTTCTTGCTTGTTCTCATATTTTTAAGTCAACTTAAGAGGAAAAATAAAATCTATCTGTCTGTCTATCAGATATTTTTACATGATCATGATAATTTCATGTAAATTTTTTTTTGTAATAATAAGCTGTCTGATGGCTTCATATACGACCAGTATATACAAAAGTATTCAGTTTATTCTTATTCCTCAATTATTTCCATTTTATCTTTTAAATATAAGTTATAATGCATTCAAACTTCGGTCTTCCATATCTTCTATATTAATTTATATGTCATATCTAGCTAAATTTCATAAAGAACCACTAATATTTTCCAAACGATATTCCATTAAATATACTCAGATTTGTACCTTTAATAAACTCAACGAAAGTCATTGGAGGTTTAACCGACCAATTAGACTGTCTATATCTCAATTATATATCTTGATTATTCTATTTAAACACTGATAGTATTTTTCAAACATCGAATATAGTCCTGCTTTAGCACATCGACGAAGGTATTGGATGTGTAACCGACCATCTAGACTACCTGTGCCTGCATTCATGCATCAGTCGACAACAATCTAGAATGTATTCGGGTTTTCGTCCTGCAGAAACTAGACCAAGATATTAGACGTGTAATACTAAGCATAACTCAGTTCATATGCCTAATTTGATAATTTTTGAATAAATCTTCCTTTCGCTAAAATCAAGTTTAAACTATATTCAGACTTCAGACATTCTGAAGCTTGATGAAGGTATTGGACGTTTAACCGACCACTGTGACTCCCAATTTTTTTTCATTCCCATATCTATATCATATATCAACAATTATATATTCAATATTCCTACTTTCAAATACCAAACGAAGTTACAGAGACGCGCAAGACTACACACAACTCCCATTTAAACACCCAAAATCATTCTCGGAAACAGATTTTTCATTAACGAAATTCAAGTATAAAGCGTATTCAGACTCCCGACATACAGAACCTCGACGAAGGTGTATTGGATGTGTAACCGACCTTCCATATCTCGCCAGGGCGCTGTTATCGGGCCAGAGACACGACCTCGCCTCTTTGGTTCGTTTTGCCGACCGAGAACAGCCGATTGTCAACCTTAGGGTAAGTAGTATGCTGAAAGTGCAGTCTAGTGCGATAAGGCTTTCGAGAGGAGCTTCAGCCTTGAGGTGTTATCTGTCCTTTGTTCTTGCTTCACTGATAAGAGGGGAGATGGCGGTAGGTGGAAGGTTATCTCCTTGTTTAATAGATAAGAGGAGAGATTACTTCAGGGTGGTTGATAAGGGACTGTGACAGCAGGCTCATGTGATATGTGTCTGCGGTTATTAGGTTTTGAATGAAGAGTTTCTTGGTTTATTTTCATAAATAAAGTAAATGGTATATGAGTAAAACCGGGATATTTTACACTAGATAATATTTCGCATGCATACGAACACACAAGCTAATGACGCAGACGCGCACGTGCAGACATATACGCAGACGCATACACATACACACACACGCAAACACGCACATACACACAAACACTCGCATACACACAAACATGTACACACACACACACACAAACATGCACACACACACACACACACACACACACACACATGCACACACACACACATGTACACACACACACACACACACACACACACACACACAGCACACACACAAACATGTACACACACACACACACACACACACACAAACATGCACACACACGCACACGCACACGCACACGCACACGCACACACACACACACACACACACACACACACACACACACACACACACAACTCCTTCCCCCCGCCCCACACAACTCCCCCATCCCCCCCACACACAACTTCCCCCCCCCCCCCATCCACACAATAACAAAACTAAGATCAACATCCTTGACCCCCCCCCCTCCCCCCAGGGTGAGCTTGTCTTGGGATCCTGGAGGGACGTGATGGCAGGTCACGGGGGTCAGTTCCTTGAGAAGCCGAGGATCTTCTCCTTCGATGGCAGGGACGTCTTGAGGGATAGCACTTGGTAAGTCTGTTAAATTTGTATTAATTTATTTATTTTCGACAGTCTGTGCAACCTGGAAGTGAGTGCGCGCGCGCGCGCGTGTGTGTGTGTGTGTGTGTGTGTGTGTGAGTGTGTGTGTGTGTGTGTGTGTGTGTGTGTGTGTGTGTGTGTGTGTGTGTGTGTGTGTGTGTGTGTGTGTGTGTGTGGATGGCTAATAAACAATGGTTCGTGTTCTCGTTCTGTACTAACTAATCTGTATTTTTTTTTCCGTCAGCTTATCTGTTAACGTCTCTATGCATTTTTTTTCGTGTTTATCGTCGTGTTGTCTGTAACTCCCTTTATGAATTATCCCTTTTATCTACATATTTTTATGCAAAAGGCGTGTCACTATTAAATCACACTAATTGATCTAATTCCTTC
Source organism: Penaeus chinensis (assembly GCF_019202785.1). Lineage (NCBI taxonomy): Eukaryota > Metazoa > Arthropoda > Malacostraca > Decapoda > Penaeidae > Penaeus > Penaeus chinensis. The sequence goes on from NC_061858.1 coordinate 17,445,010, forward strand.
CTCCCCAATTCCCTCATCTTCTTCGTCTTTCTTCCACCCCTTTTCCCCTCATTTTTCTCATCAACCCTCACCCCCATCTTCCAAAATCCCACGTCCTCACCCCCCCTCTCTACGCCATAAACTCTCCCGCCTTCCTTTTTTCCTCCTCACTTTTTCCTAATCTTCCCCGCCTCCTCTCACCTCCCCCCCTCCCCCAATCTCGTCTTTCACCCTCATTTACCCCAACTTCCCACCCGCTTTTACCCAATCTTCCCCCTCTTTTCCTAATCTCTCCCTCTCTCCTTCCTTCCCTTACCGTCCACCACCACCCTTAACCTTCCCCACATTCTCCTCCATCTTACCCTCCCCCCTCCCCGT
>NC_061858.1:17450366-17475366 GCF_019202785.1 Penaeus chinensis
TGTGTATATATAGATGTACACACACACAGCCATTTATATATAATATATAGGGATATTTTCAAGTTTCACAAGAGCACTGTTATTCTCATTTCTTCCTTTCTCCCCTAGAGCAGTCATTTCACATACCAAGGAAGCTACAACACAAGCAACGTAACTACACAAATTGTGTGTATCAAGAAAATGAGCATTAGAGAAGATAATATCATTGATCAAACTGACATAGGTTAGCAACAGGAGAGGTTAGGGAGAGGTGCAACATTTTTACGATCAATTTTGCTTTCTGATCGGTCAATCTTCCGCTTCATGGAATGTATATGATTCCAAAGGCTACATGGGTCTGATTATGCATATACACGTAAGAGGCATATACATGTACTGTACACAAACAGACAGTGTGGAATTCATGTCGAACGAATTGCAAATAGAACAGTGAAGGGAAGTACAGGAAAACGCACGAATATACCCTGATGCAGTAAATGCGATAAGGCCTTCGGCATATTCGTGTGTTTTCCTGTACTTCCCTTTAGTGTTCTACTTGTACAAACAGAGAGACAGACACACACACACACGCACGACGTATAAGAACGTGTGTTACGTATCATTATCTTTGTTTAACCGGATGTCTCTCCTATCGGTTAGCCTCCCCTGTGTGATATCTTTTATAGTTGAATATTCTAGAATATATGTTTTATATTTGTTTTCGTGTGTATTTTTTTTCTTTTGACCGTGGAATCAGAAATTAAAGAATTATCAATAAAATGGGTAGAATATAGTAATACAAATGCTATTGATAAATAGGCAAAAAAAAGTAAAAAGTAAAATAAAAAGTAATAAAAAAGTAATAATAAAAAATATAGTAACAATAATAATAATAATAATAATAATAATAATAATAATAATAATAAAATAGATAAATATACATAGCGAACGAAACCCTATTAGCAAAAGGAACAGAATAATAGAAAGAGAATAACTATAAAGAAAAACAAAAGCAAACATCAGCAACTTGGCCGGCGAGTGAGAATTTTCTCCGAAGACTTTTCAAGAAATCCTTAGGCTTAGGAGACTTTCTCAATGGCAAAGTTGAAGAAGCTTGTCAACCTTTATACATATTTTTTTTGTTTTTGTTACTTATCATTACTGTGAATATAACAATCATTATGAAAGTAATCTTTGATATTATAGTTACCGCTACTACCGTTGTTATTCATAATTACGTTTGTTATTATCTTCAGTGCGATTACAAATAATCCTTTAAATATTATCAACGACAGGAGAGAGAGAGAGAGAGAGAGAGAGAGAGAGAGAGAGAGAGAGAGAGAGAGAGAGAGAGAGAGAGAGAGAGAGAGAGAGAGAGAGAGAGAGAGAAATAAATAAAGAAATAAAGAAAGAGAGAGAGATAGAGAGAGAGAGAGAACGAAAGAAAGAAATAAAGAAAGAGAGAGACAGAGAGAAAGTGCATTTGAAAAAAAGAAAGAAAAAAGAAACTATGGATTAGTGTTTCCAAAACATCAGTCGAGTATATGCCCCTTGAACCATACCACTGCCTACCACGCCACTGCCAATATTCCTATCACACTACCGTGGGCCTCACCACCATGGCTATCAGCATCCACACCACCACGATCACCATTCACGCCTTTCACGGCTATCACTGTTCCCACCACCATTACACATCTATATCTAGAACCACCCCCACCACCACCCCCACTACCATCAACACCCATACCTACCACGTGCATTACCAATACAACCACCACTGTTATTTATATCGTTCCTTTCAATTCAAACAGCCTTCACTTCCTCGAAATAATTGCCCATATCATATATTCTTAATTGCTCCTGTCTTAGGTGTGCCCACAGAGAAAGCAAGTAATAATAAGTTGTTCAGTAAGTTGCGCAGTAAGTTGTTTACAAAGGACACGGGTAATCAGTTCCGATACGCATGGTGAGCGACACGGACAGAAAGTTTGGAATAGCAAATGGAATGAACAGGACAGGACGCCCCATACTCAGTTCAGCCAGCCAAGCCACCTAACACGATCTCGTAAATGATATAAACATGTTATATTCTAAATATGTAATATAATATCGTATAATGTTATAGCCATATATGAAAGACCAAGATATTCATGTTGAACGCATAATAACGAAGGGAAAAAGGAAATGCACTTTTTCGCCCTAGTGCTACATCAAGGGGTAATACACTAGAGACCTAGAGTTAACCTACAAGTATAGCATGGGCCCTCTTTTACCTCGGGTCACAAGGCAGAAATTCACAAAGTAGGACCCACTGAAATACATATCATAAAGGTAATACATAATATAAAAATAACACGGTCGACATTCTCACATCTCACACCCTTTCATGTCTAAACTTTACCCCTTAATTTTGTTCTCGAGTTAATATGGAAACTCTATTCCAAAAACTTCTATGACGCTACTAATAATAACTAAGTAACAGCTGTTATTCTCGAAAGAAGAAGAAAGAAGCCGCTATATTAGAAAAAAAAAAAAAACAGTAACTGGGCGATTACCTAACCCTCTTCCAAAAACAAAAACAAAAAACAAAAAAACAAGCAAAAACAAAAAACAATAACATAATAAAACACGCCCACAGTGAATACAAGGAAATTAATTATGACGAACTAACAGCTAACAAAATTACTTGACGTTGCCGCTTTTTTGTATAAAAATACCTACTAATTTGAAATGATAGGAAATAAAAAAAAAAAAAAAAACGATTATCGAATACTTCTATGTGTTTTATATCTCACCATATCTTAATACATAAAATCTAACCTACGTATAATACATCAATGCGTGAATAATAAAAAAGAAATGAAAGGAGAAAGAAAGAAAGAAGGAAAGAAAGAAAAGAATAAAAAGAAAAAGAAGAAAAAAAAATAATTTCTAGAGCTGAATATGGAATACGCAATAACATGGATATTAAGTTCATTTTATGATGGAATTATTTTAGGAAAACAGAGCTGCCGTATTTGCAAGCAGAAAAACCTTGATAATTAAATTAATTGCGTTAGAATATATAGAGTAGATAAAAGAAGAGAGGGGAGGGAACAAGGTAAGGATGGGGTGGGGGGAGGAGTGGAATAAGGCAGGGGGAGGGGGGAGAAAGATGCAACACGTGACGTAAAATATTCATGAACTCTTAACAGAAAGTTATGTAAAGTACTGACCCTCTTTCAACATGACATAGGAGTAATCAAAACACCCAAACTTTGTTAAACATATATACATCCTTGCAAACCATAGCATGAAGTCAGAGCAAAGTACGGAGGGGGCCGAGTGTGGAGGGGGAGGGAGGGGGACGAGTACGGGGGGGGGGAGGGGCGAGTACAGGGGGAGGGGGAGATCTCGGCACTCTAATCACAAACGTTCAGTCGGCGCGCACACGTGGGGAGGAACGTACGGTGTCTTGTGTTCACGCTAAGCCTCTGCTGATTTTGATTTCGTCGCTGTGAAGTAACGCTTGTTCTCCCAAGTTTCTGATGAAGTGCAAGAGTTGAGGTATTTTCTTTTTCATTTATTTATTATTAACTTTTTGAGGTATTTGTTCTCGCCACTGCCTGTGGAACTTTTTTCTCGTTATTGCTTGAGGTATTAAATTTATTCATTATCATTTTCCCCTTTTCTCTTATATCTATTTATTAGCTTTGGTTTACCTTGAATGTTTGTCATTGGATTGATTTATTCAAGTCTTCGAGTCAGACAAACACACAGAATCGTGAACAGGACGGACGATGTTTAGGATGATAACTCGATATCAGTAACAGAATGGTAACGTTATTCCACAGTGAAAATGTAATGTTGACTGTGTTTGCGTCTAAGGTAGAATGGTATATTAATACTTGCAATTTTGGTATTGATGGATGGCTTGTAATGCATACAACGGAAATATAATACTTTGATAGAACGTATCTTCGTTACTGCAGGGTCAGGCGTTCACACCGGCTTCCGCCAAGAGATAAGAACTCCAACGCGTGTATTCTGTTAAAATGGAGAATGCAGGCCTCGCCAAGGCGTTTCTCCAAGCTCTCTCTTGCCAGAAGGTTCGTCGGTCTGTGCCGGAGTGCCGTCGTAGGTGCGGAGTCCTCAGCGACCACTTGTTGCTATGCCAATATCATGACGCTCAGCGGTTGACGCTGCGCCGGCTTTCATGAATCCCTGATCCCCCTTTGGAATGGATTTTAGGGGGCGGATGGGATCCCCAGAAATAGCACGTGTCTTTAATCACGTTATGGTATTGTAATTATGATTATAATTTGCGTTTACCGCACAATTTATTTGAAATAATTTGTGCCCTCCTTATCTATCAGGTGTAGTGTCATCAATATAGGGCCTGTTCGCGAACAAATGTAAATGTACTCTAAATATCACAAGCAATTTCTCCTTACAAAAAAAAAAAAAAAAAAAAAAAAAGCCTTACCTGAAATCAAAGATTCATATTTAGATTCCGATATAAGCTGCGCACTCAGTCATTTTCTGAAAACCTGTAAGTAGGGTAGGTGGCAACACTCCGTGAACACAATTCCATGAGACTAACTCGCTTTGGATTTTCATTTTACTCTAGAGAGACATATCAAATATTTGTACCATATTATATAAAAGATTAGAATATAATTGTGCAGTAGAAATATTGCAGGGTTGGAGGTAATTATGGACGACCTTAGTAACAATAGACCGAGACCTCTCTACCGTGTAATACTAAAGTTATCTACCATGAAGGACCAGCTGATTAAACTTTTTCATTAGAACAGTTCCAATCCATAAAATGAACAGATCATAATGGACAAACTAATATATACTGATAAAAAAACAACAAAAACACTAAACGAAGGAGTTATCCTGCAGAACTCGGAGGAGAAAGTAAAGACAAGAGTATTGGGGTTCTGTTTCAACTGAACCTTCTGCTTCAAATTTAGGGTCATGTTCAGTTTCTTTATTACTTCATTTTTTCACAATTCCTTTGATAGTTGTAGTGATACATGCTGGCTTAAATCTGTCTGTCGAGATGTTTATTGTGGTTCCAATAGGAAATCCAGGTGTGCTTTCCTTTCCTCTCGATGACTGTAGGGTTCAGTGTAAGGAGCTTCTAATGGTCGTCTGACACTGTCTACCCTGAGTCATATACAAGTACAACTTTCTTATTCCTTTGGTACAATTCCTCGAGTTATCTGATGATAGATAAGCTAGTTTTTGTATGACTTTACTTGAAAAGTCTGTTGGCTTTTGTCAAGATTTGGTAAAAGGAGTGATGTTACTGTAACAGTTAATACCGGAGAATACCCATTATCTAATGGTGCATTCCGAGTAGAACAATAGGCAAGGCATCTATCCAGCCTTGCTTACGAGACATTATAGCCGTTTTCAAGGTACGGTGCTGTCTTTCAATGAGCCCGTTTAATTGTGGATTATATGATAATGTACCAAAGCCATGAAAATTAACTAGCATAGCTAATTCCTAGAATATTTCCCTTTCAAACTGTACTCCTCTAAAAGTGACATGAACTGGTACTCCGAATCTTCTAATCCAGTAAATAGTGGGAATGCTTCTATCATATAGTATTGCAGTCATTATAATCAAAATTTAACGTACTTGATTTAAGTGCTGTTATGTGGGGTATCGCAAACGAACGTGTTGTGGCTGTCACCATGAATACAGGTGCCTTCGGGGTCTAGACAGTCTAGATTGATCATCAGACATCTCGAATGTTGTCCGAAGATTGGTGGAGTCGTCCTCCAACAAAGCCAAAGGGATTTGTGGTCTGTCGATAATGTCAGGATTAGTCAGTTCTCCAAGCTTGGGTGTTGTATACTGGGGTTACCTGTTTTTGAGGTGGGCTTGGTTGAAACGCCTCGTTTTTGGTTAAATTTATTTTCACTGATTTATAGCTTACATTCTCTGACATAATTCTAAGATATGAGGTTTGGGGGCATACATTGATGATAATTATGGATGACCTTAGGAAAAAATCCTGAGATATCATACCGCGTTACGTTGCAAGTAACCACTATGAGGGGACCAGCTGATCACATTGCTTTTCATTATAACAGTTCCAGTCCATGAAAGAGAATGAGAGATCATAATGGAAGAATTAAACTAATGAATTAAATTAATTTATGTTTAGCTTACCGCATAGATTGCTCACTTCGTTGACTCTAAATACCACATTTATTCTTCAAGTATTCTCTCCACAAGTGAATTATGTGCTTGCATATGATTCCGGACTCTAAGTACGGTCATTAGACCCGTATTTAGAGACTTAGGCCGAAAAATCCGAAGGGAAGTCATCTCATGCACTTGTTGCCAACTGAGAGCATTGTCAACTACATTACTCCTAATTTCTTAGTAATAAATCTATATTTATGGTGTTTTGTCACTTTTCATAAAAGATCCAACATGATGCTTGCTAATCAAAAATTAAAATTAACTACCCACCTTGCATCTGTTTCCGATCCGTAAATGAGGCTGAATGACTTACTTCATTCCAGTAATCCTTGATTTTCTTGTAAATGATTTCAAAATAATAAATTTACTTGAGCCGTTACTTGCACGCAGTTTACTTCATTCATAATATAGGCCTATGATTTTTGGGAAGACTGCATTCAATTAACTATATTAACCCTGTTCATTAATTTCCTCAACTGTGGGTAGAGTAATTTACCAACTCATCAGATTTTTCCTACTATATCTTGGGGACATTTTGAAAAGAGAGAGAGAGAAAAAAACTTACATGCCTTGTAAACGTAATTAGGAATAACAACCTACTTAAACTATACGGTCGTGGCTTATGGCAGGTCCCTCTTTTCAGACTGTATCCTATATTTGAACAAAGTGGCAACTGATTTTGAATCTACAGGTGCAGCAAGTTCCCAAACGCATGACCAATAAAATCTGCAAAGGTAAGCACAGCATGAAAAAATATGCAACACTGTATTTCTAATAGGGGGTAACTCTTATTTCAGCAAACACCTGGTTAAAAGGATAAAGATGCATGCATATATGTCTGTGGCTATTGATAGTATACATACATAAATTTTACATACACATACAGTAAAAACACACAAACTAATTTGTCATGTTTCACAATAGACATAACTGGCAACTTATCTTGAACTCTGGAGTATTCCGATTCTACAAGTATTTTTAAAAATATAAAGTATTTTGAAAAATACTGAAAAAAGTAAAGCATACATAAATGCAATTATTATTATTATTTTATATTATTATCATTATTCTTTTTACTGCAGAATGTTCAGTGTAAGTTGCCAATGTTAGACGCTAAAACAAGCGTGAACAATCACCCACACCCACTCGCACGTAAAAGCATATTATGGATAATATTGATAATATCAGGAAAGGATAAATATCGACAATAAGAATACGATGACAGTGATATTGATAGTGATGATGATAACGCATTAACGACGTAAATGATGTGAAATAGTATTAATGATGAAATATTGTTAATAGTAAGTCATGACAATATAGGACAGTGGCAGCCATAATGATATCAATAGGGATAATAAAATAAATTATGATAATAACTGGGGCGAATGTTAATAACGAACCCTATAAAACAAGCTTACCTGCTTGTTTTATATTTCCAAATTCTATAGAATAAGCAGGTTATGTCATCAGGGGAAGGCGGTCATACAATCAGGCTTAGAACACAAAAATTGTAAGCTTACATGTTGGCGTTCAGGATTACACCAATGTGCCGTCTCTATTTTATCAATATCAGGGGTAGCAGGGGCATTCTGCCCCCTGGGAGTTCTGCGTCCCTGCCCCTAGCTAGCAGTTGGGATCGGGCTGGCAACCCGGTCCTGTAAAAACTATCACCAGCAGGCAAACCAAGCAACGAGAGAGGGGGTCAAAACCATCCCAGAGGAGGTGACAGGGGCTTATCCGATCGGAATGCCTGGTATGAAGGGTGTAGGGCAAAGCCCTCCCAGGGAATCCTGCACCCTGAGTCTACCCCCCCCCCCCCGGCACCCCCTCTTCCTCCTTGGGAGGCTTGCCTGGTTGTACCGAGGCATCCCCACAAATGGGGCCAATCTGTAGTGAGCGTACTGTATAGCGGCCAGGAACATCCTGTGCGTTTATGGTACCAAAGACGAAATTTACACCGCTGGACTTGGCATTCCAATCCTGGCATTGCAGCTAAAGAGATCGACCATATTCTTGTGGATACTCGCTGGAGAATCCTTCAGAACTGTAGAGTTTTTAGGAGTGCTGAGTTCTTTGCTACCAACCACAGACTTGTTGCAAAACTAAGGCTCTGCCTCAGATCAAGACGCATCCTAAGATCTCACCGGAAGGTGTTTCATCTCGAGAGGCTCAAGAGTGAGGAGGTGGCTCAGGAGTATGCAATGGCAGTCTCAAATCGGTTTGAAGTGCTGGACACTCTACAGGACCCTGCTGAACTGTGGGATACCTTTCAGCGGGAAACCCTGTCAACTGCTGAGGAGTGCCTTTGGGTCCGACCTCGGCGAAGGAGTCTCGGAAGAGACGCTGAATGCTATAGAGATGAGTCTTGCATAGGGAGCTATCTCTCTTTGCTAGGGCCTCTTTCAGAATGGAACAAGAAAAGTACGTTAGGGGCATCATGGAGGAGTTGGAAGGCCATTTTGCCAAAAATGACCTTCAACCTGCTTTCCAAGCCCTGAGGGATCTCTGGTCGAAGTCCATCTCAACTGGGCTTGGTGAGGTCAGAGTATGGTCACGTTGAGTTGGAGCTGGGTGACTATAGGGCCCACTGGACTGAGTACTTTGAGCAACTGTATAGGGTAGATCCTCCATCTTCACAGCTCCCCTTGGCTGGCACAAAGCTACTAGTGGCTGATCCACCAATCAGTGAGGCACCACCTTCCATTGAAGAGGTGAGAAGGGCGGTCTCTAGGCTGAAGAGTGGAAAGGCTGCTGGTGTCTATGGGATTGCTGCATTGAAGGAGAGTGCAGAAGCCATGATCTGTAGCTTGCATGCTGTCCTGTCTGCCGTTTTAGAGGCTATCCCCATCTGGAAAGGCGAAGGGGACCAAAGGGACTGTGGCAACTACAGAGGTACTACATTGCTCAGTGTACCAGGCAAGGTCCTTGCTCATCTGCTCATGGCGTGAGTGTACGACCACCTTTTATGAGCACAGAGACCTGAGCAGTCTGGTTTTACACCAAGAAGTCAACTGTAGACCGTGTCTTAGCTCTTCGTGTCCTTGTGGAACGCCGACTTGAGTTTCAATAAGGTGTGCTTGCAGCTTATGTTGATCTCAAGAAGGCTTTCGACTCAGTGCACCAGGAGAGTCTGTAGCCTACTGGGTCTTTGTGGGATCCCCCCTGGAATTATTGGTTTCCTGTTTGGCCTGTATACAGATACCGAGAGTGCTGTCGAGTGGGGGGGGGGGGGGGGGATCTCTGCCTTTTTCCCGGTGTTTGCCGGGTTGAGACAGGGATGTGTCCTGGTCCCAACCCTTTTCAATACTTGTATGGACTTGATACTTGGCCGTGCCATGGACCGTAATTCCTGTGGGGCATCAATTGGTAATTTTAAGGTCACAGACCTTGATTTTGCCGATGATGCAGTGATTCTAGCGTAGACGTTGGAGGTCATGGAAATAGCTCTGTGCTGCATGAAGAGGCGAAGCCATTTGGACTCGGTCAACTGGACTAAGACCGAGGTCCAGGAATTTGGGGACTTGTTGCATGTCGATGTTCAGTCTGTGCGAGCCTGTGGCGAGAACATTGAGGTCTTGGATAGCTTCACTTATCTTAGTGTAGTGCAGAGCGATGGAAGTTCCAATCGGGAAGTCACTCGATGACTCAGTCTGGCCTACGGTGTTATGGACTCACTTTTGGTTGAAGCAAGTCGATCAGATCCGCCAAAATGAGCTGGGGGTGGGAAGGAATCCTGCATGGAGGCTTGCTCAGGGGGACGCCAGTAGGTGGAGGCAAAGGCTGGGCCCGGCAAAGCGCAGCCATGCATATGCCCCCTTATGGTGATGATGAGCCGACACTTAATACTTGTGGTCTGCTTGTGTTTTGAACTTTTAAAACTATAGAGCGCTTTTTGGAATGTGCTCCATTCTGTTGAAAGTTTGTTTGAATACAGATCCATTTACCATTTTGTATATGCAAGTACACAACACATTATGAAGTCACATTGCTAACAAAGACTGTGTATTACAGAATCCTACATAACGAGCATTAACTTGGAAATAATAAAATCAGCATAGACTAGATGATTGGTGAAATGCTTGTTGGTAAGTATCGATAATCTCGATTACGTTTACGTTCATTTCTAGATTATACATCTTCCATATACATATTGATGCATTTGTACATTCATCTGTGCTCTCCACATCTATACTTGTGTTAGGCAATGAAGTGGTAGCATCCTCGCCTAGCAATCTTTCTGACCTGCCAGTCGGTGGTAACCCCGGCCATTCCTTACAGACAGCCGGAAGCTAATGTCATGATAGCCCATCAACAAACCGAAATTATTATAACTATTATATATATGTATATACATATGTATATATACACATATATACGTATACGTGTATATTTTATTTATTTATTTATATATACATACACATACATACATACATACACGTCGGTGTGTGTATATGTGTGTGTTTGTGTGTGTGTGTGTGTGTGTGTGTGTGTGTGTGTGTGTGTGTGTGTGTGTGTGTGTGTGTGTGTGTGTGTTTATATATATGTACATATTTGTATATACATATATATAATACATATATACATATACACACACAAACACAAACACAAACACACACACACACACACATACATACACACATACACACATACACATACACACAAATTTACACACACGCACACGCTCACACGCACGCACACACTTTTACATAGACGTACACATATATGTCTAAAAGTTTATATGTAATACATACGTATAGTACTTATTTATTGTATTTATATAGTATATATGTACATATGTGTGTATATATAGATATATTGTATTTATATAATATGAATATATATATGTATATATATGTAATATATAGATATATTTCATTTGTATACAGTATATACATTGTATATGTATATATCTGTATATATATTTATATATATGTATTTATATATATATATATATATATGTATATGTATGTGCGTGTATATATATATATATATATATATATATATATATATATATATATATATATATATATATATATATATGTTTATATGTGTTTATATCTGTATAAATTTAAAATGTATAAACGTATATGTATATATATAAAGAGAGAAGAGAGAAGAGAGAAGAGAGAAGAGAAGAGGGCCATCTGACAAGCGAGGGGCGCCGCGATAATAAAGATAATGATGTCAGTAGTGTTATTGACAACATACTACCCAACATTTGTCATCTAATCATCGCTACCGTGGTCTCCCGCCCCCCTTATCCCGTATTGTGGCCCTCTTGCCCCTCCCCTTACTTTCTACTCCCCAACCCTTCCCACTCCTCTACCCCCACCTACTTCCTTCCCGACCTCCTAGTTTGCCACGAATACTGCGCCATCTTTAGGGGGCGTGTAGAAACATAAGCAAGGATGTGAGAGTAGGTGGACTTATGCTCGTGTGTCTAGTGTATATTGATAACCTGTGTGGTAAAATGCAATATTAGTAGGGAAAACCACACATGGATAGTTTCCGTCGTATTGACTGTATTTACAGGAAAAACAAATAAAAAATAAAAAATTACGGTATCAATGTTATCCAGTAGCGCGATATATAATCTCTTATCAGTTACTCTGAATATTGAGGTCATGTGCACAAGAGGCCTGTCCCAGAAGTTGAATAGGGAAAGCGGTCGGTTGGAGTGGAGGGGGTGGGGGGTTCAAATTCATATATGTGTAGAGAATCATTCACGGGAACATCAAGTCCCGTTAGGAGAAATTAACCAAGGCATAAGTTCAAACCACCTGACTGGAAACTTCATTCATATGAATGGTCGGGCACAAATGAGCATTGGTTGCTTACTCCTTTACAGTTTTGCACATCTAGTAGGAACGTGTTAGGTTCGGCTGTCAATAACTGCTGTTGTGCTGTCAGTGCGTGTCTTCATAGCGCAGACGGTCATGTTGGTGCTGACGACCCTGCTGAAGCAGATGTCGGCGCAGCTCCCGAGGAATTAATTATATCATTAGTAATACTTCAGTTAAGTTCTGAAAATCTACATAACCTGACAAATATATTCAGCTCCAAAGAAAAATGTAATCAAATACATATCAGGGTTTTGTGACCTCTAAATGCTCACTTTCAAAGCAGCAATGTATAGAATGTGATTGTCTTCTATTTTAAGTGAATTTTAAAATGATCAGAATGACTATTATATATTATCGATCCCTGATGCTAGCTGGCCTTCCTCGGAGGACAGCGAGACCAGATAAGCTTGAGGTTTGACATTTCAAGGCAGAGGGTTTTTTGCAGCTGGTTCATGACTCACACTAAAGTGTTGAAAGTGCAGGATCAAATCAATCACTCTGCCTAGTGGCAGAATGATTGATTGTCCTGCTACTTCTGGGTGTCATCTTGGAATGTCTTTGATGTCTCAGTATTACGCACATACACTACCTGCTATGCAAAATATCCAGTTACACTTATATTGTGTGAAATAGCGTCCTCTCCATACCCTAGATAAAAATATCGACATGGAAACGGACTACTTGGTAACTTGGTAACCCTACACCTTGTCCCCAACATGATAATATTGATATTGATAATGATAATAATATTAATGCTTACAATAATTGGTAATGGCAATAGATGATAATAGTAATATGACAATTATTATTACAAATGTTATTTTCATAATGATAATGATAATAATGATACTGATAATAATTGTAATGATGATGATCATGATAACTGTAATTAACATGATAATGATTATAATGATCAGGATTTTAATGATGATAATGATAGTAATAATCAATGTTAATGATAACAAACCATGATAATAATGTAATTATTATCAAATGATTAATATCAATGGTTACAATGCAAAATGAATGTGCACTATATAAAAATGCAGTAGTAAAAAATGTTGATGGTTAGATGTGCTAGCATCAAATGTTCTACAGCAGTTTAACATAGTTTGGTATTGAAAAGGGTCAAGAGGGGTGAGGGTAGATAGGGTGAGTAAATGGGTAAAAGTTGGGATTTGCCAAAGGGTGATTTGATCAAAGTTGTCAAAGGAAGAAGTGTGGGATTCTACAAGGGTGGTCATGGAGTTGGGATGGGATTTTCAAAAGGGAGTTGAAGGGATAACAGGGAAGGAAGGGGGGGGGGGGGGTGATGTAGATGAAACGGGTGTGTGTGTGTGTTGGGAGAGGGTAGGAGGAAGGGGCGTAGGAGAAACCTGTAGGATGAGGATGGATGTCGGCAGTCATGTAAAGTGTAGAGGGAATGAGAGCAGGGAGAATGGAGGATGGCATGAGGTATAGGTATGCTATTTTGGGTCATGATTGGATATTTTTGAATGTCATCAATGGAGTAGGGAGTAAAAGAAAAAGCCTCGTTGATGTGCTTCCTTAAATAAAGCGAGGCTAAGTTTGAATCTGAGGACTGCTACCTCAGACTCAAAGTTGTAGGTAGGATCGCCCCTAAAGAAAATCATAATTGGGACCATAGCCAGGTTGGGGACATATTTGGCAGCAGGTTGTGGAGTGACAGTGCATAGCAGGGTGGCCAAAGTGCCAACATTTCTGACAGGAAAGGTGTCGATATGGTTTGACAGGGCAGGATTCTTCATCAAAATAAACTTCATAGGGGAGGTCATGTCTATTGAAGATAATTTTGGCAATATTGGTGGAGGACTTCGGTGGCCTCTGGGGGAAATAGTGTAACACTACTGCTACTGCATCATAGTCAACGAGGCAGGCAAGCAAGTAATTTTCAGTCTGACTAATCCTTGTCATAGACAGAGTAATCAGCAGGGAAGATGGAAATAGTTCTTGTAGAAGTATTGAGGGAAGAGTGTTATTGGACAGGAATAGGTATACCAGGGAGGTCATGTAGGGGAGAAAATGCATGAGCTTGTGACTCATATATATTAGTGATAAATAAATAATGATTTAGTTTTATTCCATTTGTTACAATGGATATTCTTGGTGTGACCCGCTGTCTGTTTTATTTTGCTTCTAAATTACCCCCTGTGTGCAAGGGTTACCATCTACTGGCGGTGAGGGATTTGAACACAGGTCAGCAGTATTGCTAGACGAGATTGCTACTGCTGAACCACACACTACACTAACAAGGTGTAAATGACTAGAACGGCTGAGGAAGGAAACTGCTTGCTTGTTTTTGGAGACATTGTTAGAATAGTCATGATCAAAGAAGAGCCTGGGCGCGGGGAATTGGAAAAGTTTATATTATTTTGGCTATTGAGAAAATGTCCCTAAAAAGGTGCAAAATTAATAATGGCCATGGTAAGCCTGGTGTCTGTGGGGTCATCCAGGAGCAACCCAAAGGCAGCCTTTTATCCGTATAACACAACTCTCACGTTTTAGGTAGTGGACAGAAGGGGGGGGGGGGGGGGGGAGAAGAGAAGGAAAAGGAAAGAAAGAAAGAAAGAAAAAAAAAACCACTTAGTTGAGCTGAGAGCTAAGACCCAAGATAGGGGAGATCTCTAACATTGACCTAAGTCTCTATCTCCTAAGCCTCACTACAACAACAACGGGGATGGGATTTGGGGGGATATTATTAGAAATATTGCAATAATTGACACTGATAAATTGTCATGATATTTTTTGTTCTATTGTTATTTTAATTTTATTAACAACAATAACAATAATGATTATTTGTATTGCTCCTATTAATAATTATTATTACTAACATTGATAATCATTACTAATATTAATAATTTTTGATATCATCTTCCTTGTTATCTTTATCATTATTATTTTTATTGATGTTAATATAACTATCACCATTATTCTCATTCCCATTGTCATTAACAAAACCATTGCCATTAGTATTAACATTATTATTCCTACAAATGTCAACTATATCCATTTCTGCCCATGATGTAACTGTACACTCCCAAGGAAGACCCTTGACGCCTTGCATAGATCAATAGCAGCCAAATTTTGTGTTCATCCAGGTATCAGATTAGTGAAAAGACATTAGTAAGAAATTAGAAATAGGAGTAAGATCTTGTATCCTGGCCATAAACACACTGGACTTTCGCTATGCAGACAAAAAAAAAAAAAAAGAAAAAAAAAAAAAAAAAATGGGAGTAGAGAGAAATAAAGGCGCTGGATTACTCACTGACTTGAGGAACTGCTTCTTTTGATACCTTCATGTAACCCAGTTTCTATATGTCTACAAGAGATGACCAGGGATAATCATCCAAATTCCCTGAGAGGATTCCAAGTTCAAGACCGTTATGGGACCTTTGATAATGACCTCGTGCAGGTGTATTAGCAGTGATGGTATGTCAGGGTATTCCCTTTCAGGCCATCTACCTGCAGACGACACAGCAAGTGAAGGCCACGAGGATTGCTTGACATGACCTAACACTGTTGCATCCATCTACCTTCCACATAAACTCAACACAGATGAATTGGCAGATCTTGGGAAGTTGCCTCCATTCCTGCTCTTGGGAGATTTCAGTGCTTGGCATCGCCGCTGGGGAGACACTTCGTAATGCAGGGATCTCTGAAACATTTTCAGTGTGTTGAAGATGCTGTTGATCACTTCCTATCACGAATTCACCTTAGAAAAAGTATCCATTTCCAAAAAATAGGGGGCAGTACCGTCGACTTCCGGGATTGTGGTGGTTTGATGAACACCAACAAGCTGTCAGAACAAGAAAAGCTGCCTTAAAGCAACTGAAATGACAACCCAGCAATGTGATCTTGATCTGTTACAAAATGACCCGATCCACGGCCAGGCGATTGCAAAAGGAGGCTACATGGATGTTGTGGAGAAAGTGTCTCCTTGGGATTAACTTTGAGATCCCCTAAGCATTGGTATAGGACAAGGTGCACAAGATTGCTGGGAAGAGCACATCAATGTCAACACCTGCTTTGAAGATGAATTGCATAATCCTCAGAGACAAAAAACAAAATAAAAAAACAAAAAGATGTTGCAAATGAGCTTGTTAAATCCATAACAGAGATCTCAAAAGCATCTCACACCACCTGATTCTCCAACGTTCGTGCTGAACAGGAATGGCATCCAATGTTCTTCAAATGGATTACAGCAGAACTTCCATACAACAGTATGCCACTTTTTCACAGGGAGATGGATTCTGCATTGCAGCTTTGCGGTTAGACTGCCTCAGTAAGTGGCTATATTCCATACCATATGATATCTCACTTAAGGAGACTCCCAACAATTCCTATTGGACCTATTCAATAGGATCTTTAGGGATGGCACAGTGGCCATCCACTTGGAAAGAAGTTGATGGAGAAAATGGTAAACCAGGTTCCCATGGTTGCTAGAAATGGAAAATGTACTGACCCCACATTAATATGAGTGCAGAAATAGAGATCGACTACAGATGTCCTTGTGAGAATGGTGACTGCTATACAGCAGTGACATTACACTGTTAGCATGTTAGGAAGATCAGCTGGAAGGGGTCCCACAAGGAAGGGTCTTAAGTGTACCCCAGATAACAATTGCTATTAATGACATTGTAATGGTTGTCCCAAGTGCTGTCTCGTTTAGTCTGTATGAGGATAACTTCACACTGTACTGCTTAGGGAAGCTTACAGGATGTGCAAGGACACATGCAGGACTGCAGTAAATCAAGTTGTGTAGTGGGCAACGTACCATGGGTTCCAATTCACTCCAAGTATGCCCATGGCTCTGCAGTTTCATAGAAGAGGAAAGTTCCATCTATTTAGGTGTAATCCCTATTGTATTTTGAGGTGAAGTACTTGGGTCTATTTTTTGACTCAAGGCCTATGTAGGTGCCTCAAATCAAACATTTAAAGGGGAAGGCTACACACAAAAGTATTTTGTGTGTTCTTTCTCACCTGATTTGGGTGCAGACCTTACAACACTTCTGCGATTTTACCGAGTGCTTATTCTTAGCAAACTTAGATGTGAGGCTTATCCATCTGCAATTCCCACTGTTTTCTTAATGCTAGACTCAGTTCATACTGAAGCTCTAAGAATCTGTACAGGGGCTTTCAGGTCTTCATACTGGAACTACATGAACCTGTTTCACTACACAAAACTACAAAGGATTTTGGGATCTAAATCCAAATCAATTTTCAACCCCCTTGAAGATGATCAATCTTATTTTGTGGAAGGTCTTAAGGTTCTATCACTTGGACCTCCCTCTATTCGAGCTTGATTTGGTCAGAATAGGGAAAGGAGAGAGATCCGAAATAGAAATCAGGGATAGCTTTCCTCAACACACTTCCAAGTACCAAGGATCAGATGCAATATAAGCAGATGGTTTGAAATCTGAAAATGGTGTGGGCTTTGCAGCTGTGAGCAGGAGGAAGACTGCATTTGGCAGTTTTTCTTTGACTACCTCGATCTTCACTGCAGACTTACATGCCATCCTTGCAGCAGTCAAAATGGCTAGAGATCTTAGGAACCATCCTGTTGTAATGTATTGCGACTCTAGTAGTGTTTTACAAGCAATCAAGAGCTTACTTCATCACATCAGTGGTAAGAGAGGTTTAAGACTGGCTTGCACTGATGTTAGAACTTATGGTAACTGTTTTGGGTGCTAACACATGTTGGTGTTTATGGAATGAGCGAACTGATTGGAGAGTCAAGGCAGCTGCTGCTAAAACCTGTGATGCTCATTTTCCTCTCCCACACATATATATTTATATTAAAAATATATCAAAGCTGACGGGGGCACATGGCCGCATCCACCCTTTGCTTCCAGTCTCCAGACAGGCCCTCAACGATAGGACTGGTCGAGCTGCCCAAGTCATGACCTCCTAGGCTGTCCCACGGGCCTCCACCCCCCAGGATTATCTTGCAAAGACAAAACTTGATGGGCAGGGTCATCCACACGGAAATGAGCTAGGTTCTTATATAGCTTGAGTTTCCGGTCCTATATTATGCAGGTAACAGGTCCCATGCCAGTCTCACGGTGTAGCCGTTGGTTGGACCTCAATCTCTGGGACCTAGCAAAGTTCTGGAGAAGGAGGCTGTTCCTGCTACTGGGACCAGCTCCTGAGTCATGAGTCCCAACAAACATCTCATAGCAAGCTTGATCACAGCTGGATACAGCATTGAAGTTGCCCAGAACAAAGCAAATGTCTTGCTTGGGGCAAAGGTCTGCCATTAATTAATGCTTCTTTCACATCAAGTTTAGAAATATCGGTAGGATCGTACCCAGTAATAAGAGACATGAAGCCAAAAACATGCATCAGTCTCAATGCCATAATATGCTCATTAATTTGTGTTACCTTTACTACCGAGGGGTGAAGTCGGCTGAAAATAGCTATAGCTACTCCCAGGAGATGTAACCACTACCATGGTCCGACCAGTAGTAGGTGTACCCACCCATAATGATTGTGCTGCTGCTGCAAGGACTGGTTGTTTCAAACGCCTACCCAGATAACACCTGAGGTTAAACCTTGGGCAGTCATGGCAGGCTGGGGGGGCCCAATGCCATACCTCATACTTGGACCAGGGTACAGATGGGAAGAGTAACTCTCACTCCCACCCTGTGCCCCAACATTTGCCCTCCCAATGGGACCCACAGCCCACCTAATTTGCTGGGTGGGAGGAACCCCTCCTGCCAGCATATTAATTTATTAGAGATGCTGTTGATTTCCTGGGGAGAGGAGGACTGGCAAGGCTCACCTCCCCCAAGTCGTCCATTAACCCCTGGGGGCTTAGGGGCAGGAGTTGTTACAAAGCCAGAACATGTTCACACGCTGGTGGGCCATGACTCTGTACCTCTTGGGCCTTCTGCTGCCCCAAGATCCCCACAGTTTAGTCTGGGACTACAAGGTGCCCATTTTGCATGGGTGGCCATGAGGAAGCACTGCAGAAGTCTATGAAGGAGAGGGTGTGAACTGGCAGGGGAAGCTTATGCAAAGTTGCTCCCTTTTTCGCACTAGGCTAGCTAGCGATGGCAACTGCAAGAAGGCATGCAAGAATGCAAGCACTATCTAAGCTACCACATCATTGCTTCACATCACCCTGAGCATGAAGCACCCACCCACATATATGTGCATATATGCGTATGTATATATTATATATGTAAACACACACACACGACTTTTAGGATTATTGCTAAGAACTCTGTGTATTTATGCGAAAGGAACACTGCAGAGACTGGAGTATCTAGAGTGAACTTAATTAAGTGTTCACGTAGTCTATTCACATAGTCCTTGCGGTCCTAGTCTGAACTGTGGAGGCTCTTGGAGCAGCAGGAGGCCCTAAAGGTACGGAGCTATGGACCACCGGCATGTGGATACGCCCTGGTTTCGTACTAACTCCTGCCCCCGCGCCCCGTGGGGTTAATGGGCGGCCAGCCAATCTCCTATATATGGGGCCACGTCGGTAGGGGTGGCAGAATTGGCGCCCACCCGGAGTGACTGCCCGAGGTTAGACCTCAGGCGGACGATCGGTTACCACAACTATCGAGGGAATTGAAGCAGCTTAGAGTTGAGGTGGCTGCTCTCTCGGAGGTGAGAAGACCTGGCAGCGGCACGATTAGTGTGGGTGGCTACACCTACTACTGGTCGGGCTGCAGCGATGGCCACCATCTCCAGGGAGTATCCATAGCCATCTTCAGCAGACTTCAACCCACAGTAGTCCAGTCGATGAGCGTATTATGGTAATGAGACTGAAGCTTTCATTTGGCTTCATGTCTCTTATTGCTGTATACGCTCCTACGGATGTATATAAACTTGAGGTGAAAGAGATGTTTTACGCCAAACTTGCATCAATGGTAGACAGTTGTCCTTGGCGAGATATTCGTATTGTTCTGGGCGACTTCAATGCGGCATCCGGCTGTGATCGAGCTGGCTACGAGATGTCTGTCGGTCCTCATGGCTCAGGAGCTGATGCTGGCAGCGAGATTTCTGGCTCCTGTTATCAGTGTTCTGACCAGCATCGTTGGACTTGGTACAGTGGTACGGGTAGTGTGGCCAAGGAGATTGACCACATCCTCGTTAGCACTCGGTGGAGGATCCTCCAGAACTGCAGGGTGTATCAAAGCGCCGAGTTCTGTGGAACTGATCATAGATTAGTTGTGGCTACTCTCCGGGTCCACTTTAGAACCCCCCGTCACTCAAATGAACACCCTAGCGTGTTTCATTTGGACAGATTGAGGGAGGACGAGTGTACCCGGGGGTTTGCCGAGGCTATCTCTGGTCGTCTCACAGCACTCGAGGGCCTGACAGACCCTGTTTTTATGTGGGATACCTTCAAGCGTGAAACGCTTGAGGCAGCTCAGGAATCCATTGGTGAACGCCCAAGAACAAGACAGAATTCCATCTCGCAGGAGACACTGGAAGCCACAGATGCTTGTTGTGCGGCTCGATTGTCAGGGGATCGCAACTTGTACCGCTCTCTGGTGCGCAGGACTAGGTCACTGTTGAGAAGGAATAAGGAACAGTTTATCAGTAATCTTGCAGAGGAGGTCGATAGCCATTTCCTAGTAAATGACCTTCATCCTGCCTACCAAGCCCTGAGAAAGCTGAACTCCAAGCCCTCCTCACAGACGACTGCAGTCCGCTCAGCAAGCGGCCAGATAATCTTAGATCCTGAAGGGGGGCGTGTCTGTTGGGCTGAGTATTTTGAGCAGTTGTATAAGGTTGATCCACCAACAGTTAACATGGATGCGGGTAATGTTGAGATTCCTCTGCCAGATCCTCCCTGACCGAAATCAAGGGGGCGATCTCTAAGCTGAAGAGTGGTAAAGCAGCAGGTGTTTGTGGCATCCCAGCTGAATTGTTAAAGGCTGGTGGAGAACCTATGGCAAGGGGCTTGCATGCAGTCCTGTCTGCCATCTGACAGACTGGTACCTTTCCCCCTGACCTGCTGAGGGGTGTGGTCATCCCTCTCTGGAAAGGGAAAGGGGTCGGTGGGACTGCAGCAATCACCGAGGCATTACACTACTCAGTGTACCAGGCAAGGTACTTGCGCACATCTTACTGAGACGTATCAGGGACCACCTGTTGAGTCAGCAAAGACCGGAGCAATCTGGATTCACTCCTGGTAAGTCCATAATAGACCGCATCCTGGCGCTTCGAATCATTGTAGAGCGCCGTCGTGAGTTCAGACGTGGGCTGCTCGCAGCCTACATCGACCTCAAGAAGGCGTTTGACACGGTGCATCGCGAATCACTCTAGGAGATTCTGAGACTAAGAGGAATTCCAACAAGGATTATTGGACTAATAGCAAACCTGTATACAGGCACTGAAAGTGCTGTAAAGTGTGGTGGGGGCCTGTTGAGCTTCTTCCCTGTTAGTTCAGGGGTGAGGCAAGGCTGTGTTCTTGCACCAACACTTTTCAACACTTGCATGGATTGGATACTGGGTAGAGCTACTGTCCAAAGTCACTGTGGAGCAACTCTGGGCAATATTAAGGTTACAGACCTTGACTTTGCTGATGATAATGCCGTGCTCTCTGAATCTCTGGAAACCCTAGTGGCGGCTCTTGATGCATTTAGCAATGAAGCGAAGCCCCAGGGGCTAGACGTCTCCTGGACCAAGACCAAGATCCAGGATTTTGCTAGTAGACCCTGTGCAGTCGGTACGTGCTTGCAATGAAAACATCGAAGTCACAAAGAGCTTCATATACCTCGGTAGTGCAGTTCACGACTCTGGGCTGTCAGACCAAGAAGTCAGTAGACGGATTGGCCTGGCAGCAGGGGACATGAAATCTCTCGAAAAGAGTATTTGGAGATGTCGGTACCTGTGCAGAAGGACCAAGTTACGTGTTTTCAAGGCCCTGATACTGCCAGTTTTACTCTATGGTAGTGAAACTTGGACACTATCTTGTGCTCTGGAATCTCGTCTTGATGCCTTCTGTAACAGATCCTTGCGCCGGATCATGGGGTACAGTTGGCGGGACCATGTGTCTAACCAACGGCTGCACCGGGAGACCGGTACAGGACCTGTTACTTGCACAATCCGTGATCGCCAACTCAGGCTATATGGCCACTTGGCTTGACTCCCGCAGGATGATCCTGCCCATCAAGTTGTCCCTGTCCGAGACAACCCTGGATGGAGAAGGCCTGTTTTGAGGAACTAGAGATGGGCCAGGCCCCTGCCTGGCGGCTTGCCATGAGGGACCCTCTTAGGTGGAAACGAAAGGTGGATGCGGCTATGCGCCCCTGCCGGCGTTAGCCCCAAAATGGTGATGATGATGTAGTCTATTATGAATTGTGAATTATGCAAATGGAAGGCCCAAAGCGGGTCACACGTTGTAGATAGTAATTGGATGTTTGGTCGTACCAATTACATCCTATGATTTGTTGCCTATTAGAAAATAAACATCAAGACAATTCCGAGGCACAAAATAGGGCCGAGATTTTATTACCGTACAGCAATATCAAGAATATCAAGACCTTGCAGCAAGGTCCTTCTGCACAAGTAACTAACCTTTTTAGATACTCCTGTCAAGTGAGTTCATGACTCCTGTTGGCAAACCAACTTATCTGTTGACTTTCTGATTCAACAATCCGTAGATATGAACTACACTCCTGCAATATACACCATTCTTGTTGACTTTCTTCTTGCTGGTACAGGCATACATTAACTGAGTAGGGTCTGCTAATAGAAGTCACAGAGACAGATTGGATAACAACATCTGGCCACAAGTGTTTCAGATAGCGGTCTCTAACATTTCACTGGAAATGAAAGTGAGTACTCTCTTGGTACACTGAACAGTGTAATGCCACAGTTTTGGTATCAGGCTGTTAGATGGTAGTTGGAACAAACAAGATTTGATCTAGAAGCTGTGGTTGGCATTACCTCTTGAGTGTAATCAGACCTTGTAGATTCCTTTGTAATAGCAATGCATCCATGGATCAAACCTATTAAAGTCTGCGGCAGAAAACACACATTTTTTATGTAATATTTCACTATCAATACTAACAGTGTCCATTCCCTGTCTGCTATTACTTCTGTTACCCACTATAAAGGGGAAGGAGTCATACCATTGAAGAATACGGTGAATATAACAAGACGAAGTAGACCAAACCAAACCATAACTTACTTGTGCTTCTTGACAACAAAGCACTTTAAGCAACTAGTGTGAGATACCAACAAGTACTCATAACTCATGTACCAGTAAATATAGCACAATAGTTATCATAGAACAATAATTTAGTGTGGCACCCATGAGATGGCTCATTACTTGCTGGAGCAATAACATCATAATCCCTTTCTGATATCATCCCACTATGTTAAGGGAATGGAGTCTGGATGGTGAAGGACTGTGCATCCTCTTTTAAAAATATCCCAATGGTTAGACTATGTACTGTTTTCAGAGAGAGTCCTTAAAAGAAGTTTTATTTTGTAATGAGGACATGAGAATACTCTGGAAGAAAATTCTTCCTTGCCTCAGCTGGGGAGGCTGTTGGTGAAGGAGGTACTTGCATCTGCTGTAGCTTAGTAAGCATGGATGGTAGGGCCGGATCTATTGTATTGGAGGGTGACATGCTGTCTTGACCTATTGGGCCAGATGGCTGTTGCTGACACCGTGCAGCCTTTATCACCCAAGCTAATTGAGAAGTTTCTGATTAATCATGGCCCTTTGTCAAGAATGGTTTTGGGAACTACTAATGTTCACGATCACCTTAATGAGCCTATAATCATGCTCTTCGTGGGTGTCCTATGATGGGCATGATCTACTATTGTCAGGTCAGTGGAATTCAGGTTCTGAACACCAATTTCTGCTACTGTATCTTGTGTGCTTTCTTGACTGGACCAACAATTTGGTTGTTGGTGATGGTGGCCCAATATGAGGGTTAACTTCACCAGCCTGCTGCTTAAAGTGGATACCACTGTATACAGGCTTTTTTCAACTGTGGAGAAGCTCATTTCTTTTCTTGATTTGCAACAGTTGGCAAAATGTTCTGGTTTGCCACAGGAATGGTAAGTGAATGAGACTGTAGGACATTTTGTTCTTTATATATGGTTGTTTACCTCCATCACAATTGCCAGCCTGAGAGGGTGCTGACTTGCATGAACAGTCAGCATGAGTAGAAGAATCCTGGCCACATCCTTGTGCTTCCTGCGTTTTCTAAAAAAAACAGACACAAACCAGATGGTTGTTGTGAAGATGGCCTTGAAGAAGATCTGCATGTTTAATCCATGTCTCCATGCAACTGCTTTGAGCTGAGGCAGTTCAACAAATCGGCCATGACAGAATAGTCATTCCACTGTTGCATGCCACTCCTTAACCCTTCCGAGGCGGGTGACGTCTTAAGATGTCTACCTAGAAGGGACAGGGCTTGGGTTACGTCTAAGAAATATAGGTCTGATTTTTCTCAGACTTATGATGGGGAATATTAGCTTATTTGTAATATAATACCATAGTATTAGTAACAAACCTTTCATATGATGCCTTATTTACAAAGTTGTAAGAAAAATTAGCTAGTAATTTGAATAAAATGAAAAGTGCCTTAGGAAAGTTGCGCTCTTTGGTGCTGCCGGTGAGTCCCATAGCTCCGGCAACCCCATTCGCGCTTTCTCTCTCTCTTTTTCTTCCCCCCCTCCCTCTCCTCCAAGCTCCATCATTATTACAACAAATTGCGTGTGTACGTGTATATGTGTGCATGTGTATGTGTGAGACCTCAGTGTTCATCCTTCATTCCAATTCGGATGGTTGTGGGCATTACTTAACACATTCTTCGAAATCAATGAGGAAGGTCATTGATTAACTCCTACTCGTATATCAATAAATGTACTTAATGTGGCAATGAAGAAGTAGGATCATTCACATATAAAACAGTAGGATCATTTTACTGCACTAAATCAATGCTATAGCAAAGAAAACAGCTTA
>NC_061858.1:17482866-17487866 GCF_019202785.1 Penaeus chinensis
TCTCAAGTTATCTGTTACAAGCTCATGTATCTACAAGCAATCACGCTGCATTGGCATTCTCAAGACACATGGTACCCGATGAAATATTTAAAGAGTTAGAACAGGAAGGAAAAATTAACACAGGAATTTCCATATCCCCAGGCAAAATTGGGGATCCAAAATCGCTCGCTGATCAAATTGAAAATATTGGGCAAGGAAGCCAGTGTCTATCCGATGGAAGTCAGATCTTTGCTAAGACACAGGGAGAAAACAAAGACTATGGTTGTGGAGCGAATCAACGCCAAGAGGGGATTCTACAAACATGTGGTGGAGAAGAGCATCAAATTAGCGATAGGTGGGATGTGGAAACATGCATTGGAGATCGGGAAAGGTTATGCTATGAAGGGAATGTACATATATACAATTTTGGAGTGGAACAGTTATACAGTGTAGAGAATGCGCTAAACTGCAGTTCCAACCCAATACTAAGTACAGGAAAAGACAAACTCGACTGTGAAGAAAGACAACATCTCAGAGATAAAGACACAGGTCTAGAAACCGAACGCTCAAATGATCTCCATCAGTCAGAAATTGACTCTTCCATCAACAACAATGCAACGTTCCCACTGATGAAACTTTACTAAAAAAAATGATGCTGAAGGTAAAAGCATTTCTTCTTACCACAGAACTGCACCGTTTCCACTGAAGGACCCATGTGAAAAGAGTGATACGATCGACAAAAATGAATCTGTTCCTCAAAGTAATGCAACGTTGCCACTATCAGACATTTCCAAGAATATTGATGCACAAGATAAGAGTGAAGATTCTCAGTACAGTAATGCAATACCACTTGAAGACTCTTTAGAAAAGAATGATCCTAAAGATGGAAACGAATCTCATCACACTAACTTAGAGTCGCAAGGTAAAGACTGTCTTTCTCCCAACACATATGAAGAGAGTGATAGTAATATTAAAAGTAAACATCCCAGTGTAATCCAAAAACATCCATGTGCTGTTGACTCCAGTGTTTTAAACAGTTCAGTTTCTCTCACAAAATATGTTGTAGATTCGAAGGAAATGTCCCTTGAGTCTGGAGATCTTTCAGATAAAAGCCAGAACTCTTGTCCCAATGATAAAAATGGTGGATATAGCAAGTTAACGGCATCAGCTTTAAACTGTAAGATGAAGCCTTTTAAAATCAATATAAAGGCCTTAAGCAGACAATTCAAAGCAGAAACAGCTAGTGCACTGTCAACAAAATCTAAAGAATTAAATAATTCAAAAGTAATATCAAAAATCTCAAAAATTACCACAAGTGCATTCTCCAAATCTTCAAAAGAAGTAAGTAGTCACAAGAAAGATACAGAAAGTAGCAAATCACGTGTCAGCTTCACCATAAGAGAAAATGCCCTTCTAAAACCAGTGCAGTTACTTATTAGGCAGGAAGAGGAGGGTTTTCTGAATTCAGATTTGTCGTACCCAAAAGAAGCAAACTATTCTCAGTTACATAAACTAAGAAATGAAATTGAAGAGGAGAAAGAACTTAAAGCTGAAATCGCAAAAGCTCACAAAGAATTTTCTAAAAAACATATATTTGGAAAAAATAAACATTTTACCTGTAGAGAAAGGTATAGAAGGAGGAGGAGGACGTATTCAGATGAATCTCAGACAGACTTATCTAGTACTTTATATGAGCATTCAGATGCAAATATCAATCGTTCCACAAGAGACAGGGGGAAAAGGATACCAGTGGTGAAGGATGCTTATAAAGACAGCAGCGTAAAAACGGGTAATGGATCCAAGAAGAATCATGAAAAAGAGAGCAGAAGGAATGCCATAAAAGACAGAGACGATTCTGATTCTGAAGAGAAAATGAACAATGAAAAGTGGGAAGTAAACTGTATAGATACAAGTTACTATGAAAAATGCTTGGAATCCTGGGCGAATGGTTTAGATAATGAGGTTAATGAAAGAGAAGATACAGGGAGTCAGCAGGAAAATTCCTGCTTCTCTCTTGTAGATGGAATTAATGATAGCAGAGAAAAACAGAATTATGAAATGAATAGAGACAGTCAGCAAGAAAGTACATGTGCCTCAGTGTTTGAGAGAATAAAGGCAAATAAAACTGATAACCAGTATCAGGAAAATAAGGATACAGACAGTCAGAAGCAAAGTAAATGTTCCTCTTTGTTGGAGAAAATTCAGGCTAATGATAAACTGAGGATAGCATATAAGACAACTCTGACAGAACAAGAGGCAGAAAATCTAACTGAATCACATCAAATCTCACCAACTCAACAACCCTCCACATCAAAGAGCAACCCAGAAATGTCATATTCAACCAGTCATGAATCGGATAGTCAGCATCCACATGGATTAGTAATTTACAGTTCTAGTGGCGAGTCTGTAAACAGAGCCAAAAATATATATGACAATATCCTGAGCCAGGACATAGTTCAGAAACGTCAGTCCAGGTCAAGAATTCGAAGAAAGCATAACCGATCCAGGTCAAGCCATACAAGCAATAACAGTAGTTCCAGGTCATGTGATTTATACAGGAAAAGTAGATCCAAGTCAAGAGAAAGAATCAGGGGCAGCCTATTCAGGACAAGAGATAGCAACAGCAGTCGATCCACTTCAACAGATACAAGCAGAGAGTCTCCTTCTAGGTCAAGGCACGGGAACAGAAAGACTTGGTCAGGAACAAGATACAGAAGTCAAGAGACTCGATCCAGTTCGAGACAGAGAAGCCAAGAGACTCGATTCGGGTCGAGACAGAGTAGCCAAGAGACTCGTTCCAGGTCAAGAGAGATGAGCCGAGAGATTCAATCCAGGTCAAGACAGAGGAGCAAAGAGGCTCGATCCAGATCAAGACAGAGGAGCCAAGAGACTCAATCAACATCAAGCAGAGAGACTCGATCCAGGTCAAGACAAAGTAGAGAGACTCGATCAAGACAGACAAGCCGAGAAACTAAATCCAGGTCAAGACAGACAAGCCGAGAGACTCATTCCAGATCAAGACAGAGGAGCCGAGAGATTCTATCCAGGTCAAGACAGAGTAGCAGAGAGATTCAGTCAACATCAAGCCGAGAGACTCGTTCCAGGTCAAAGCAGAGGAGCCAAGATAATCGATCTAGGTCAAGACAGAGGAGCCGAGAGATTCGATCCAGGTCAAGACAGACGAGCTCGGAGACACGATCCAGGTCAAGACAGAGGAGCCGAGAGATTCGATCCAGGTCAAGACAGACAAGCCCGGAGACGCGATCTAGGTCAAGACAGAGGAGCCGAGAGATTCGATCCAGGTCAAGACAGACGAGCTCGGAGACACGATCCAGGTCAAGACAGAGGAGCAAAGAGACTCGTTCCAGGTCAAGACAGAGGAACAGAGAGATTCGATCCAGGTCAAGACAGACGAGCTCGGAGACACGATCCAGGTCAAGACAGAGGAGCAAAGAGACTCGTTCCAGGTCAAGACAGAGGAGCAAAGAGACTCGTTCCAGGTCAAGACAGACAAGCCGAGAGACTCATTCCAGATCAAGACAGAGGAGCAAAGAGACTCGTTCCAGGTCAAGACAGAGGAGCAAAGAGGCTCGATCCAGATCAAGACAGAGGAGCAAAGAGACTCGTTCCAGGTCAAGACAGAGGAGCAAAGAGGCTCGATCCAGATCAAGACAGAGGAGCAAAGAGACTCGTTCCAGGTCAAGACAGACAAGCCGAGAGACTCGTTCCAGGTCAAGACAGAGGAACAGAGAGATTCGATCCAGGTCAAGACAGAGGAACAGAGAGATTCGATCCAGGTCAAGACAGACAAGCCGAGAGACTCGTTCCAGGTCAAGACAGAGGAACAGAGAGATTCGATCCAGGTCAAGACAGACAAGCCGAGAGACTCATTCCAGATCAAGACAGAGGAGCGAGAGATTCGATCCAGGTCAAGACAGAGGAACAGAGAGATTCGATCCAGGTCAAGACAGAGGAGCAAAGAGGCTCGATCCAGATCAAGACAGAGGAGCAAAGAGGCTCGATCCAGATCAAGACAGAGGAGCGAGAGATTCGATCCAGGTCAAGACAGAGGAGCGAGAGATTCGATCCAGGTCAAGACAGAGGAGCGAGAGATTCGATCCAGGTCAAGACAGAGGAGCGAGAGATTCGATCCAGGTCAAGACAGAGGAGCAAAGAGGCTCGATCCAGATCAAGACAGAGGAGCGAGAGATTCGATCCAGGTCAAGACAGAGGAGCGAGAGATTCGATCCAGGTCAAGACAGAGGAACAGAGAGATTCGATCCAGGTCAAGACAGAGGAGCGAGAGATTCGATCCAGGTCAAGACAGAGGAGCGAGAGATTCGATCCAGGTCAAGACAGAGGAGCGAGAGATTCGATCCAGGTCAAGACAGAGGAGCGAGAGATTCGATCCAGGTCAAGACAGAGGAACAGAGAGATTCGATCCAGGTCAAGACAGAGGAGCGAGAGATTCGATCCAGGTCAAGACAGAGGAGCGAGAGATTCGATCCAGGTCAAGACAGAGGAGCGAGAGATTCGATCCAGGTCAAGACAGAGGAGCGAGAGATTCGATCCAGGTCAAGACAGAGGAGCGAGAGATTCGATCCAGGTCAAGACAGAGGAGCCGAGAGATTCGATCCAGGTCAAGACAGAGGAGCAAAGAGACTCGTTCCAGGTCAAGACAGAGGAGCGAGAGATTCGATCCAGGTCAAGACAGAGGAGCAAAGAGACTCGTTCCAGGTCAAGACAGAGGAGCAAAGAGGCTCGATCCAGATCAAGACAGAGGAGCGAGAGATTCGATCCAGGTCAAGACAGAGGAACAGAGAGATTCGATCCAGGTCAAGACAGAGGAGCGAGAGATTCGATCCAGGTCAAGACAGAGGAGCGAGAGATTCGATCCAGGTCAAGACAGAGGAGCGAGAGATTCGATCCAGGTCAAGACAGAGGAGCAAAGAGGCTCGATCCAGATCAAGACAGAGGAGCGAGAGATTCGATCCAGGTCAAGACAGAGGAACAGAGAGATT
>NC_061858.1:17490366-17500366 GCF_019202785.1 Penaeus chinensis
ATAGTTTTGTATATAAGTGTGTGTGTGTGTGTGTCTGTGTGTTTGTATGTGTGTGTTTTGTTTGTTTGTTTGCGTGATTGTGAGGACGTTTTCTTCTCTTTTAAAGCCGAAAATTTTTAAAACTTTTGGCAGAGACAAGGGGGGCAGAAATGAAGGTCAAAAGAGGAAAGGGAAACACCCCACGAGAAAAAAAAAAGGGAAAAAAGGTGAAAAAAAGAAAAAAAGGAAAAAAAAGAAAAAAAAAGAAAAAGGGGAACCGAAGTAAAGGAAAAACCTATTTGCTGAGGGGGAACCCTTTTTTTTAAGGGAGGGTGCTTTTGTTTAGAGCATACATGTTAATTTTTTTTTGCACACATTCAGGTAATAAGTAAAAAAAATATATTTTTTAAAGACAATATCTTTATAAAAGTATGTCGACAATGTTTTAAATTTTATGCACATTATAAAATGGGGGAAATTTAAAAGGGGGAAATATTTTCAATATAGTTCTTTAGGAATCTTTTTTAGTAAAATATATATTATATATTTATATATATATTTTATATTAAAATATATATTTTTAATATATATATATATTATATCCACACACACAAAAACACACACGAACATTTTGAGGAGCAAATTTTTCCCACAGTGGACCCTTTATTTAAAAAACTTTTAAAGGGGAAACTACAGATTTGATGTTTGTTTGTTTTTTTTCTTTCTTTTTTTTTGCATTTGAATTACCTTTTTTTTTTTATCTTTGTAATATTTATATATATTTTTGTACTTAACGGATTAAACTTAAAAGATGAACTATGTTTTATAGACGCACTGTGCGAGAGTTCCCGAATGTAGTATGAACCTTAATTTTATTTGATGTGAAATTGATTTTGTAATTCTACGCAAGATCACAAGAAACAATATTCTGAATGCACGAAAGTCATGAAGAAAAATTAAGTTAGATGGCATGTGCGAGTAATGAAATAAAATTAAAATTACCCGAAAATTTAAAGGGAAAAATTAATTGGGTAATAAAAAATAAATCCCGAGTGAATTAATTTTAAAGATTTGATAATTAAATGCGAGGGGGCCATTATGATTTTTAAAAACACAGTTTTAAAAAGTCTATACATTTAAAAGGTGAGAAACAGTTGCAGAAGTAGCGGTATTGATAATTGTATTTGCAGCTGTAGTGAGAATGAAATGAACAATAATAATTTTTTTCCAAAACCTGGGGCCCAAACAAAAAAAAAAACAGGGGAACCCTTTTTTCTCTCTCTCTCCCCCTTTAAAAACCCTCCCCCCAAAACCCTTTTTATTTCCCCCCCCCTTTCCCCCCCCTTTTTTTTATTTCCTCTTATCTTTCCAAATTTTTTGCTCTGCCAACCCCTCCCCCCCATTCCCAAATCAGTTTTCCCCAACCACTTTAAGCCCTACATCTGCCTCTTTTTACTTTCCTCCTCCTCTTTAAACTCCACTACCTTCGCTCTAGAGTAGTGTTCATTTGATCAAAAACCCGGGCAAAACAAAACCCCAAATCCCCTGGAGACAAGGAGCTAACTTGGGAAATGATTTACGCCCAGGTAGCCCCAAAATGAGAAACCCAAAAACAAAATTTCTTTTACTACCAGTCGGTAAATATCCCTGGTTGCAGAAAGTTTTTAAAATAATAAATAGAACCCCAAAGAGAAACTACTTTACCACGGGGGGATAAACGTACGAAAACTTGATTTTTTCCCCGTTTTTTTAAAATATTTTAAATTGAGTTTTAAATGAGTAAATGATCAATTATTGTTAAAAAATTGGGGGGGGGGGGGGGGGGGCCTTTTTTTTAAATTTTTGTGGCTTCCTTTAATTTTACAATCGACATGGATAATACTTTATAGAAATCCCCCGATAATTCATTGTAAAACCCCTATGCCTCCCAAGATGAAAAAAGGGGGTGATGGTAAAAAAAAACCTAATAATGATGATTTATAAAAATAATAAAAAATTAAATATTAAAAAATTAAAGAAAAATAGGATTTTCGAAAAGGGGCGCGAATTGTTATTCTTCTTTTATAATTAATGGGCAATTTAATTCTCATTTTTTTAAACCAAAAAAGATTGAAATAAAAATCTGCAGTCAATAATAAGAAACCAAGAATTTAAAAAAACACCTTTTACTTTAAAATTTAAAAGGGAGTCCCCCAGTAAATATAAGCGTTACGTTGGGCCCCCCAAAAGGAAAGACAGGGGAAGCCAAAAAAAAATGGGATGTTTTAATACCTTTTGGGTTGAACGGGCCCTTTTTTCAATCTTTTCCCCTCCCCTCTCTCTCCCTCTTTTTCTCTCTCCCCCCTCTCCCCCTCCTCTCCCTTTTTCCCCCTTTTCTCCCCCCCCTCTCTCTCCTATTCCTTTTCTCCTCTCTCTCCCCTCTCCCTCTCTCTCTCTCTTATAATTTTATATATATATATTTAAAAATTTTCAAAAAGATGCAACATAATTTATTAAAAGTATATATATATATATATATATAAATATTTTTATAAAATATATAATATTTTTATTTTATATATATATTTAAAATACCCCCGGGGAAAAAACTTTCCCCGCTGAATAGATTTGTCACTCTACATTAAAAAGATAAAAGAAAACCCAGTAAAAAAAAGAAAACCCCAATTAAAAACCCCAAAATTTTTTTAAAGCCCAAAAATGGTTGGTGGAAAATTTCAGTTATTTTAAAATCTTCCTTAACAATGGACATAAGGGTTCTCTGTTCATTATGCTTTTGGGGGCCCCCCAATTTAAAAGTTATATTCCCCCCCGGGGCATCACAAAAAAAGGTCGAACTAGGCCCTTTATAAAAAACCCCCCAGAAATTACTTTTTAACCATTTAACACAAAAAAACGAAGACCACAAAAAAATCTAAAGGTCCCTTTCCAAATTTTTTTCCCGATGAAGGGAGGCGGGGGTTTGCTTTAAAATGTGACTCACGGAAAAAAAACAGGCCCCCCTCCCCGCCGACGGCAGCTTTTTGAGCTGGTATGGGTGACATCACCTTTTTGGTTTTGCCTATGTATGGTTTTTTGGGGGATTATTTTAAAGTTTAAAAAACAACAAAAAACCACCCCACACAAAAACAAACCCCACAAAAACAAAAAAACAAAAAAACACACCACCACACACACACCACAACACACACAAAACACATAAAAACACGCTCGCACCAGCAAAAAAGCACCCCCAGCGCGCCTTTTTTTTTTATAAACATAAAATTTATTAGTATTGTCTGTCTACAGGTGATTTATAATAAATAATATGACAATAAATTTTTTGGGAAAAAAACTTTGGAATAAAACAGTTAATGAAAATGATAATAAAAAATTTAAAGATGGGAATAAAAAATAAGGATAAATAAAAATGATAAAAAGATAAATTTTCTCAAAAATGTAATTAAAATAATTATAAATATATTGATAAAAAAATGCCAAAATGTAACTGACCTAACGTTTACCAGATCTGCTATCACACAGTTGACTAGACGGTTTAAAGACGGTTTAATATGGAGATAAGCGTGTCTAAACATTCTTTCTTGGCTGTGTCACGTCAGCCTCGCGTAGCAGCTAAGTATGCTTTGCTATTTACGACAGAAAGCAACATTTCCTGCGCGAACTGAAGTGGGAGATAAGAGGAAGTAAGAAAAGTGAGAAGGAGAGAGAGAGGGAGAAGGAAAGAGAGAGAGTGGGAGGGCTTGAGAGGGCGTGGGGAAAGCGAGGGAGAGGGAGGAAAGCAGGGAGAGGGAGGAGGGGAGGGAGAAGGGAAAGGAAAGGGAGAGGGAGAGGGGGAGGGAGAGAGACAAAGACAGAGAGAGAAAGAAAGAAAAAAAAAAAAGTAAGAAAAAAAGTAAAAGAAACCTTTTTTTTCAGACTGACAGACAGCAAGCCAATATCTACAGGCCCGAAATATGAAGATAGTGTACGCACCACACTTTGCGATATATATCTCCTTCCCTACGGAGGGGGGAACGGAAATCCTCTCTCCCACCCCAATGCACCATGGTCACGGACTTTTCATAAATTCGCAGGTAGAATGCTGGCTCGTATATTCTCGCCTTTTTCGTTTCGTACTTTCCGTTTTCCTTCACTTTCCTGTTGTCACTCTTTTCTTCTTCTCGTAATTCGTTCATTTATTACTCACCTCCACCTCTATCCCCCCATCATCACCTCGCCCTATCCTTTCCTCGCTCCCTCCTCTTCCTCATTTTCCTTCTCTTCCTCCTTCTCCCCCATCTCATTATTATTATTATTATTATTATTATTATTATTATTATTATTATTATTATTATTATTATTATTATTATTATTATTATTATTATTATTATTATTATTATTATTATTATTATTATTATTATTATTATTATTATTATTATTATTATTATTATTATTATTATTATTATTATTATTATTATTATTATTATTATTATTATTATTATTATTATTATTATTATTATTATTATTATTATTATTATTATTATTATTATTATTATTATTATTATTATTATTATTATTATTATTATTATTATTATTATTATTATTATTATTATTATTATTATTATTATTATTATTATTATTATTATTATTATTATTATTATTATTATTATTATTATTATTATTATTATTATTATTATTATTATTATTATTATTATTATTATTATTATTATTATTATTATTATTATTATTATTATTATTATTATTATTATTATTATTATTATTATTATTATTATTATTATTATTATTATTATTATTATTATTATTATTATTATTATTATTATTATTATTATTATTATTATTATTATTATTATTATTATTATTATTATTATTATTATTATTATTATTATTATTATTATTATTATTATTATTATTATTATTATTATTATTATTATTATTATTATTATTATTATTATTATTATTATTATTATTATTATTATTATTATTATTATTATTATTATTATTATTATTATTATTATTATTATTATTATTATTATTATTATTATTATTATTATTATTATTATTATTATTATTATTATTATTATTATTATTATTATTATTATTATTATTATTATTATTATTATTATTATTATTATTATTATTATTATTATTATTATTATTATTATTATTATTATTATTATTATTATTATTATTATTATTATTATTATTATTATTATTATTATTATTATTATTATTATTATTATTATTATTATTATTATTATTATTATTATTATTATTATTATTATTATTATTATTATTATTATTATTATTATTATTATTATTATTATTATTATTATTATTATTATTATTATTATTATTATTATTATTATTATTATTATTATTATTATTATTATTATTATTATTATTATTATTATTATTATTATTATTATTATTATTATTATTATTATTATTATTATTATTATTATTATTATTATTATTATTATTATTATTATTATTATTATTATTATTATTATTATTATTATTATTATTATTATTATTATTATTATTATTATTATTATTATTATTATTATTATTATTATTATTATTATTATTATTATTATTATTATTATTATTATTATTATTATTATTATTATTATTATTATTATTATTATTATTATTATTATTATTATTATTATTATTATTATTATTATTATTATTATTATTATTATTATTATTATTATTATTATTATTATTATTATTATTATTATTATTATTATTATTATTATTATTATTATTATTATTATTATTATTATTATTATTATTATTATTATTATTATTATTATTATTATTATTATTATTATTATTATTATTATTATTATTATTATTATTATTATTATTATTATTATTATTATTATTGTTGTTGTTGACGCTTTTTCACCGCCGCACGCAACCTGGCGATCCGAGCGAGGGGAGGCGGGCTTTTGTGTGCTGTATGTGGGCTCATGTCTGTTGTCAGTGCATGTTGTTTGTTGTCAGTGAGTGCTGTCTGTTGTCAGTGCATGTTGTTTGTTGTCAGTGAGTGCTGTCTGTTGTCAGTGCATGTTGTTTGCTGTCAGTGAATGCTGTCTGTTGTCAGTGCATGTTGTTTGTTGTCAGTGAATGCTGTCTGTTATCAGTGAATGCTGTCTGTTGTCAGTGAATGCTGTTTGTTGTCAATGCATGTTTGTTGTCAATGAATGCAGTCTGTTATCAGTGAATGCTGTCTGTTGTCAGTGAATGCAGTCTGTTGTCAGTGAATGCTGTTTGTTGTCAATGCATGGTTGTTGTCAGTGCATGTTGTTTGTTGTCAGTGAATCCTGTATGTTGTCTGTGCATGTTGTTTGTTGTCAGTAAATGCTGTCTGTTGTCAGTGCATGTTGTTTGTTGTCAGTGCATGTTGTTTGTTGTCAGTGCATGTTGTTTGTTGTCAGTGCATGTTGTTTGTTGTCAGTTAATGCTGTTTGTTGTCAATGCATGTTTGTTGTCAATGAATGCTGTCTGTTGTCAGTGCATGCTGTTTGTTGTCAATTAATGCTGTATGTTGTCGGTGCATGTTGTTTGTTGTCAGTGCATGCTGTTTGTTGTCAATGAATGCTGTATGTTGTCGGTGCATGTTGTTTGTTGTCAGTGCATGTTGTTTGTTGTCAGTGAATCCTGTCTGTTGCCAGTGCATGTTGTTTGTTGTCTGTGAATCCTGTCTGTTGTCAGTGCATGTTGTTTGTTGTCTGTGAATCCTGTCTGTTGTCAGTGCATGTTGTTTGTTGTCAATGAATGCTGTCTGTTATCAATGAAGGCTGTCTGTTGTCAGTTAATGCTGTCTGTTGTCAATGCATGTTTGTTGTCAATGAATGCTGTCTGTTGTCAGTGCATGCTGTTTGTTGTCAATGAATGCTGTCTGTTGTTAGTGCATGTTGTTTGTTGTCAGTGAATCCTGTCTGTTGTCAGTGCATGTTGTTTGTTGTCAGTGAATCCTGTCTGTTGTCAGTGCATGTTGTTTGTTGTCTGTTAATCCTGTCTGTTGTCAGTGCATGTTGTTTGTTGTCAGTGAATGCTGTCTGCTGTCAGTACATGTTGTTTGTTGTCAATGAATCCTGTATGTTGTCAATGCATGTTTGTTGTTAGTGAATCCTGTCTGTTGTCAGTGCATGTTGTTTGTTGTCAGTGAATGCTGTCTGTTGTCAGTGAATGCTGTTTGTTGTCAATGCATGTTTGTTGTCAGTGAATCCTGTCTGTTGTCAGTGCATGTTGTTTGTTGTCAGTGAGTGCTGTCTGTTGTCGGTGCATGTTGTTTGTTGTCAGTGAATGCTGTCTGTTGTCAGTGGATGTTGTCTGTTGTCTTAATCGGGAAACAAGGAGGGAAATAAATATAACATACAGGGATTTTAACGAAGGCAGAATTGGCCAATTTAGGGATTCCTTAAATAATGTATGCTGGTATCTAGTTTTCTGTTCTAATGACCCTAATATATTAAGTATTTTCCTGTAAAATCGAAATCAATCAAACCAAAATCACATGATCAATCCTACATAACTACAGCACTAAAGGCTCTTATAACTGAGAAGAACAGGCTCCAGCGCCTATATACAAAACGGCCGAAAACACTATACAGAAAAAATAAAGGCTAGCTCAAATAACTACAGGAACACATGGAAGATCATTAATACAATTCTGAACAGAAATAATAAATCTCAGAATCAAACGATAGAGGAAGGTCAGTCTCGAGATTCTACTCAAATTCCTCCCTATATCAATAATTATTTCGTTAATGTTGCAAGTAACTTAATTAACAATGTCCCTCATCCATTCCATAGTTTCATGAATTTCATGGGGCCTTCGCACAACACAAATCTATCTTTAAATCCCGTAACCGAATCCGAACTCTCTGAGGTAGTAAATCAACTGAACAACTCTGCCCCCGGTTATGATGGCATCACAGCACCAATAATTAAATCCACTTTGCCTGCCTATTTCCCGTCCCCTGCTCCACTTGTGCAACACTTCACTTACTACAGGTATATACCCAGACAAACTCAAGACAGCAAAGATTAATCCAGTTCACAAATCAGGTTATTTGACCAGTATCAGTCCTGTCCGTAATAAGTAAAATTCTGGGAAAAAATCATTTATATCAGACTGGAAAGCTATCTCATAAGCAACAGTATTCTGTCAGATTGCCAATTTGGTTTTACGAGGAATAAATCAACAGAAATGGCTGTTTTGTCATTTACAAACCATATATACACAAGGCTTTTGATAATAATGAATTCACTGTTGCTGTATGTCTAGATTTATCTAAGGCTTTCGATACGGTTAATCACCCAATTCTGCTCTCAAAACTATCTAATTATGGTGTCAAGGGCTCTGCAAACCGCTTTTTTCGTTCATATCTGTCAAACAGAAATCAATTTGTTTCATATAATGGATCCAATTCAGATTGATTTCCATTATTTCATGGTGTACCACAAGGGTCACTGTTAGGACCTCTTTTTTTCCTGATCTACATCAATGATTTGGTGAAAACATCCTTGTATCTGAAGCTTCATCTTATATGCTGATGACAGTAACCTCTTTGTTTCAGGTAAATATATTAATCAACTCATTAGTAACATCAATAGAGAACTCAACACTATCAGTAATTGGATTTCTTCAAACAAACTGACGCTAAACATTGTTATAACCCCATTATGTTATATTTAATCGTAATAAGAAACTTCCCCCTACACTTTTGCCGGTAATATTAGAACATAAACCCTTGTCAAGGAAAACCGAAACTAAATTTCTTGGAGTAATCATTGATGATAAATTATCGTGGAAACGTCATACTATCAGTATTCGTCAAAAAAATAATAAACAGTGTGGTATCTTGTACCATACGCGTGATTTTCTCACAATGAATGCCCGTAAATGCATATATTTTTCATTAATCTATCCACACCTAACGTACTGCAACATTATCTGGGGAGCTGTCAATGAAACCACGCTAAAGCCCGTTATAACTGCCCAAAAACGAGTAATATGAACAATTGCTTGATTAGGCAAATATGACCATACCAATGAGGCATTTTCTACACTGAAACTATTGAATCTGAGTGATATAAATACCTACTTTTGTGCTCTCTTCATTTTAAATGTATTAATATCTACGAAAATAATTTATTCCGGTTCAGAAATGATTTAAGATATCCTCTGCGATCAGACTCACTATTAAAGCACCCAACTATAGGCTAAAACCAATCAAAATCATGTATTTCATATCATGGGGTAAGTGTATGGAATAATCTGCCCTCACATTTCCATAATGCTCCGTCACTGCTGTCACTCAAAAAATCGTTGAAGACCCGTCTATTTCATATGTCAGAGTGAATTCTGATGTTTAGGACAAATGTAAAAAGTAGTTTGAATAAGTATATATACAGGTAGATAACATGCATCTGTACAAATGTTTACATAAGTGTACAATGTAGCTATGTAAAACATTTATACATATATGTGTATGTGTACATGCAAATGCATGTAAGGTTAATATAGGCATATTTGTGTGTGTGTGTATATATATGTGTGTGTATGTGTATATGTATGTACATGTATATGTATGTATATGTGTATAAGTATATTCATATGTATATGTATGTCTGTATGTGTGCATTTATGTGTATGTATGTATATATACATGTTTGTGTATAGGTATATATGTTTATGTGTGTATGTGTGTATATCAACTGTATATGTATGTATGTTTTTTATGTACGTAGGTATGTATATATGTGTGTATGTGTGTATATATAGATATAATTTTGTGCAATATATTATTTTTGTGTTTATTTTTTTATGAATAAAATTATTAATTTACTACAACTTAGTCCGATCTACTAGTCTGTCCTTTGTTATATATAGCATATTGTATATTTTTATTTTTTTACTGTTATCGTCTCCAATCCACCTGCGAGTAGAATGACTGAGTCTAAGAATTTCAATACACATTAATTCCCTTATGATAAGGTGCCTCCT